>NC_053024.1:680033023-680148376 GCF_003073215.2 Triticum urartu
GGCAGAACTATTCAGGAGGTGGAAGAAAGAGCTGAATAAGTTTGTCGAAAATAATGAGACACCAGAATTCAAGGGTAGATATGAGAAGATCAGAGATCACTGGCCCGCATTTGTGGCCCACAAGACATCGGAAAAGAGTCAGAAGATGTCGGCGACAAACAAGCAAAATGCTGCGAAGAAGAAGATTCACCATCGCACGGGGTCAGGTGGCTACCTCGTAGCCCGGCCTAAGTGGTCCAAGACTGAGAATGATCTGGATCATAAAGGGATCGAACCAGAGACAATTAACTGGCCAGACCGTTGCCGGACTTGGTTCTTCGGGGCTGGCGGAACCCTGGACCCTGTAACAGGGAAGTGCATTTGGACGAACGATCAAATGGACATACCAGTCAGTAAGCTTAAGCAGTATATCGAAGCAGCGCAGGAAGGGACGTTCTTTCCAGACAGAGAGAACGGCGAGCTCACAATGGCCCTCGGGAATCCTGAGCACCCTGGACGGACACGAGGCACGCCAGGCTCCATTCCGTGGAAGGTTGGGTTTCCGGACGCAGGCGGTTACAAATCCCATGAGAGGAGGAAAAAAGTGCAGCAGGCCCAAATGCAGGCGCTGCAAGCAAGGGTAGACGCGATAGAGGAACGAGAAGCAAATCGCAGCAAACGTACTGCCGAAGCCTCCCCCGAAGCTACCCCGCCATCTCAGCGCAGAAGCAGCGTGGCTTCCACCGAGCTGCTTCAGCCGGAGCATGCCTTGACGGCTCCTGCCAGCTATCCCGTGGATGCTATAACGGAGTCTCAAAATTGCCACATTATGACGCAATGGATGAATTTGAAGGTCAAGGCGGCTGTTGGCTCTGTTTATCCTACTGAACCCGGCGCAACTTTTCACTGTCGGCCGATTCCAGAAGGATATGCTAGGGTGATGGTGGATGAGATAACGGAGGGATTTGAGGACCTCCAGCTTGACCACCCTACCGGTGAAGGGGAGACTCGGCTGGGGTCTGCTCTGAAGACTCCATGCCTATGGCGGAAGGAGCTCATCAATCTTCCGAACTGGACGCCACCGCCTCCTCCTCCTCCTTCAGCGAGTCAGGGCACTCTGCCTCCACCGCCTCCTCCTCCGGCGAGTGATGATCAGGGCCCTCGGCCGGCTCATTCTCCGGCGCGTGGCGGCACTCCGCCTCCTTCTCCGCCAGCGCCGACGCGCCTGAGCAGCCAGCCTCCTCCTTCTCCGCCTCGTCAGCAAGGGCAGAAGAGACCTGCCGCCGCTCCAGCTGCTCTGGCGCGTCGTAGTCCTTCTCCTCCGCCTCTTAAGCAAGTAAAGAAGACAACTGCTACGTCTGCTCGGTCGGCGTCTAACAGTACAACCAGAGGCGGGAGGACATACAGATTCGGTCCTTCTCTGAAGACTCCAGAGAAGTTACCATATGAGAGGACCCTGGAGGAGAACGTCGAGATCGCGCGAGAAGAAGTGAGGAACTTCTTTGAAGGGGTGAAAGCAAAGAAACATCCACCTCCGGAGGAGAAGGTAGATCGGGTGAAAGTGAAGCGCACTCTGGCTGCCCTGACAAAACCACCGAAGTCTGATCCGCCGAAAGGAAACTATGACCGCATTATTGGAAAGGAATTTGCCGAAGCGGAGCGGTCGGGAAGTACTGTCAGTGATCAAAGGCTGAAAGAACGACGAGCTGGGAAACAAATTGCCCAGCTCAGCGAACAAGCGAAGCAATCGTGCCCCCCGCTCAAGGTGCCTAGCCACAACGTCGCTAATGATCCAAGGATGGTGCCCGGTTATAGCAATCTTGCAGATTACCTGCCCGACGAAGTACATTATGAACCCATGGACGTGCAGATACAAAGATACGAGTACGGGAAGCCTCTCGTCAAAGATGAAAGATCTCTATCAACGATGATGCGAAGATTGCATGATTGGTACTTGAAAATCTGCAGAGACTCTGGGGGAGGAGTACTTTGTACGTGAAAGTTAAAAAGGAGCATGACCTCGTTGGAATTGATCTGTTGCCTGTTCCATTTGAGGAGTTCTATCAGTTTTTCAATCAATTGGCCCTCGATAAAACAACGGTCGCCTGCTACTGTCTGTAAGTAGTACTACTTCTGTCATTAAGTTTCTCTATATAGCTTAGCTCTTTCATTGCATGTATTTATAATCATCCTCACTATATTATGCAGATTGAAGATCGCCGAATTGAAGAAAAGACAAGCGGTGATATTGGGTTCATTAACACATATCTCATAGATGCAACTGAGGTTAAACTTCATGCCGCAGCTACAGAGGCGAACTTGCTACGATCATTCGTAATAAATCAAAACAAAGATATAATACTCTTTCCTTACAACTTCAGGTGAGTGTTACTGTCTTGTGCGTATTCGGTTTCCCTTATATATTAGTCAAGGTTATAGTAATGTAATTGATGAGTTATGCATGTGTGTGCAGTTTCCACTATATTCTCCTGGAGATTAAGCTTGAGCAGGGAGTAGTAACCGTCTTAGACTCTAAACGAAAAGATCCCCAGGACTATGCAGACATGACTCAAATACTTCAGAAGTAAGTTAAATCGATCATTGTCCACCATATCAGCAACTTTGTTCATTTCCTGATATCAAGTAATTGTTTTCTTTATCCGGCAGGGTTTGGAGAAAATTCACCAAAACAGTTCCGGGACTGCCGAAGGAGCTGGAATTTAGACACCCGAAAGTAAGTACTATAGTAGCATGTTCCGCGCATCTCCTAGTGATTCAAGCGCTAGTTTCATCAATACCATTTAGCATTCTTGCTTATCAGTTTGATTGACCTCTATTTCTTGTAAAGTGGTTGTGGCAGGAACAAGGGAATGATTTCTGTGGATACTACATCTGCGAGTCCATCCGCCACACGACCTGTGAGCGGGGCGGGTACTCTAACGAACAATATGAAGTACGTAAATAACAACATTCACAATTTTATTTTATTAACATCATTTGTGTTGAGTTTCATTCATTCATATATATATGTATTGACCCCCTTCTTCAAATTAGATGTTTCGGAAGCGGGATGAACTCCTAGCACCAGCTCGCATGCGAGCAATTCAAGAGGAATTGGCGGCATTATTTCTTGACCACGTGATCCCTGAGGACGGAGAATTCTATGTGGACCCTGAGTCCGTATGATTATATTTGTAAGAGATAATTATTGTATATATGTAGCCGGTAGTGTCAGATAGATATACGAGAACTTGTTGTTCGACCAATCTCTCGGAGAAGGAGAGGTGGTCAATATCACTTCTCTCTGTATGCATATATGTTCATGACGATCTTCTGTTTCCTTCGTTTGCTTACTAGCTAGCCAGCGTGTCTAGTCCTCTCTATACGTATGTATAGTACATAGCGTCGACCAAGCACGGACATAAGAGAGGACACTTCTCTCTATTAATTATAGCTAGCTAACACAATATATGAAACACCTAAATTAACCCCCCAAAACCCCCAACCCCCCCCCCCCTTCAAAAAAAAACAAAAACCCCAGCCATAGAAATACTGACGCGTGGATGCCTATTGGTCCCGGTTGGTGCCACCAACCGGGACCAAAGGGTCTCCTGACTGGGCTCTGCGCACTGCCCACGTGGAGGGCCTTTAGTCCCGGTTCTGGATTGAACCGGGACTATAGGGGGGAGGTATTAGTACCGACACTTTAGTCCCGGTTCCGGAACCGGGACTAAAGGCCCTTACGAACCGGGACTATAGGCCCTTTTTCTACCAGTGTAACTATGTGCTTTCTTTTCTATATTTTCTGACAGGTGGCACATATGTTTCTGATGCCATATTTGTTGGTTTTTTCTGGAGGGTGATGATGTCATGTCTCTACCATAGATTAAAATAAATGGAAGTTTAAAAATATGAGAGAAATTGTCTTGACTAATTACATGTTTATGTAAAAAAGAATAGCAGGGATATTTTACAACTCCTGTGTGTGTAGTTGCCTGTTTTTACTGTAGTTGTGGCTGCTTTCTTCTTGTATCATAAAAATATCCCTGCTGCTGTATTTGTGATGATGTTGTACTTGTGATGATGCTACTTGTGATCTTCTGAAATGACCCATTGGCGACTTCATTACACGGGGATAATGATTTTGCAGGTACCCCGAGAGGCCCTTGAGTTTGCCGGAATGTTGATTAACTTCCGTTCCGGCAAATTCGGGTACTCCATATGTCCTATTTTCAGCAAAGGTCATGCTGAAATTTTCCGTGAATTTTAGCATGACTTTGCTAAAAATAGGACATATGGGGTACTTGCGACTAATGCCTGTTATCATGCATGTTTTATGATCTGTTGTAAGGGTACTAATTGGTCTCTTCTGCTGCTTATCAGAGATGGCGGGAAGCAGCCACCGCCGCTCTGCGACACCGCAGTACGAGTTGGATGCTTCCGAGTTCTTCACTATCATACTTGGGACTTCAGTATCATCCATGACACAGGTATATAAAACAAGAGATCTCCCCTTCACCCATCTCATTATGATATCTGTTGTTTGCTACATCACTCATTGTCCCAAACTGCAGAGGCTGCCTGACAGTTTTATGAACATGCTGATGGGTGAAGATCCGCCAAATAATGTGAAGCTGCGACAGGCCGGCAGCGGGTTTCGCAGGCAGTGGGATGTGGAGTTGGTGATCAAGGAGGGCCACATGTACTTTTCTCGTGGGTGGGAGAAGTTCTACCATGCCTACGACCTGCGGCTGGGGTACTTCCTTCTCTTCAGGTACGACGACGACGCCACCATGCTCATCGTGAAGGTGTTCAACGCGACTATGTGTTGCATGCGCTACGCTGACGATGATGATGCCGGTACGTTTTGCCTCTTCTTATTCCTCTACATTTGGCTTTGTCTCACATCGATTGTTAACGGTCATCGTTGCATTTGGACAGGTAATGGGAGCAGCAGCAGCGACACTGGCTACAGCCAAAGCAGCATCGACTATGGCTGTAGCGAAAGCAGCAACGATTCTGGCAACAGCATAGACAACAAGAAGGACGATTCGAACTGGAGTGCGGGAGAAGAGGAGCAGAGTGGGGATGAGAAGCTGCAGGATGACGATGGGCATCAGGCTGAGGATGACCTAGCGCTGGTGGTGGCTGACCAAGGGCAAGAGATGGTGGTGGCTGACCATGGGCAAGAGATGGTGGTGGCTGACCATGGGCAAGAGATGGAGGTGGCTGAGGATGACCTAGCGATTTTCGTGCCTGAAGGTGGCCTCGCGATGGTGGTGGTGCCTGACAATGACCACGCACCGATGGTGGCGCCGGCGATCCCACAGCTGGGCGACATGACCATGCCAATTGAGGTAGAAGACTACATCCCACTGCCTCCACCGCCTCGCCGCTCTTGGCGCATCAGGCTGAGGAAGGAGAAGGAGAAGAACAATGCATGAGAACTGAACTTCGTTAGGTATGTCAGATCTTCAAAATGATATATATATATATATATATATATATACTTAGTTACCTATGTTATCTCTAATATGCTTAGTTTCCTATAGGTTAGCTTCATTTTACCTAAATTGGCTCTAATATGCTAACTTCGAGCTTATATGCTTAGTTTCCTATAGGTTAGCTCCAAAATAACTTATGTTAGCACAAAATGATCAAGTTTACATAATAAGCTTATAGTCTTTTTCTTATTCTTCTTCTTTTCCAAAATGACATAGGTTAGCTTCATTTTACCTAAGTTGGCTCTAATATACTAACTTAGAGCTTATATGCTTAGTTTCCTATAGGTTAGCTCCAAAATAACTTATGTTAGCACAAAATGATCAAGTTTACATAATAAGCTTATAGTCTTCTTCTTATTCTTCTTCTTTTCCAAAATTCTTCTTATTCTTCTTCTAGTGTTCTTCTTCTTCTAGTCTTCTTCTTTTTCTTCTTCTAACTTCTTGTTTATCATTTTGCAGATTTGATTTAATTCACGGAAGCTTGCATGGATGGAGTGCTTCTTTTTCATTTGTGTTTTTATTTTGTATCAATGTGAAACTTTTGTGAATTGATGGATAACGGTGTTGAATGAACAATGTGAAACTTTTGTAATATGTAACGATGGAACTATGTGTTGGCTATGTATGTATATATGATGGAACTTGTGTGTTGGCTATGTATCTATATATGATGGAACTTGTGTGTTGGCTATGATTGTTATATGGATGCTTGTTGTATATATATGTGTTGGATATCTCATAGGTGAAATAGTGACCTGAGATTAAGAAAAAAAATTAAAAAAATTGTTACTAATGGCGCACTACCATGTGGTGCGCCATTAGTATAGCAGACACTAGTGGCGCACCGTGGGCAAAACTAATGGCGCACTGCCTGGTGCGCCATTAGCATACCAGATACTAATGGCGCACCAGTGATGCGCCATTAGTAAAAAATTCTAGTGGCGTGATACTAATGGCGCACCGGTGGTGCGTCATTAGTAGGCAAAACCGGTGCACCATTAGTAGGCCTTTTCCTAGTAATGGGCTTTTCTCAAAGGACAGAATATTCTGGAGGGCCCTATCGCCCTCCATGAGATCGTCCATGAGCTTAGAATGAAAAAGCAGCAAGGGGTGCTGCTCAAGCTCGACTTCGAGAAAGCCTATGACCATGTAAACTGGGAGTTTGTACGGGAGGTCCTCCTTAAAAAATGTTTTGACGCTGGTTTTGTCCACCGTATTATGAACCTAATTAATTATGGACAAACGGCTGTCTCTATTATTGGGGAGGTGGGCAGATTCTTCCACAACAAAAAAGGTCTAAGACAAGGAGACCCCCTGTCTCCGATTGTTTTTAATTTTGTTGCGGATTCTCTATCTGCTATGGTGCATAGGGATCGCTCGGCAGGGCACATCAAAGGGTTGGTGTCTCACCTGATCCCAGGAGGGGTTACGCACCTGCAATACGCTGACGACACGATGCTACTCTTTGAGCCTGACGACAATAGCATAGCCTCGATCAAGCTGCTGCTGCTTGGCTTCGAACTCTTATCTGGGCTCAAAATCAATTTCCTTAAGAGCGAGCTCATAACCATGGGGATGGATGACCAGGAGAGTACGAGAGTGGCAAATCTACTAAACTGCAAGCTAGGGAGCTTGCCAATCAAATACCTTGGCCTACCGGTTTCTCATAGCCGGATTTCCATTAAGGAGTGGGAGCCCTTATATGGAAAGGTCGCGGGTAGAGTGAGGCCGTGGCGTGGGAGGTTTATGTCTTCCGCGGCGAGACTTATACTCACTAACTCTAGCCTATCCTCTCTTCCAATGTTCACCATGGGAATGTTCTTGTTAGCGGATGGGGTTCACGCTAAATTGGACACACCCCGCTCACTACAAGAAACCTGTTAATCCATGACGGATTTCTCATGACATTTTTGAAATCTTTCATGGACGGCCTAGCACAGCCCCGCAAGCCCGCTCAAAGCCCGCTCAAGCCCGCCTAACGGTTTCCATATAAAATGCTAACCCTAAATCCTCCTCCCCTCCCCTCCTCTCTCCATCCGCAGCCCCCTCCCTCATCTCCCACCGCATGCCGCCACCCTCCACCTCTTCGCGTCCTTCCTCCCCCAGCTCGCCGCCGGCCCTCCCCTCCCTTTCCCTCACCTCGCAGCTCCGAGAACTACCTGATCCGCCGCATACCCCACCCATCCATCCCTCTCGCAATGCATCTATTCCTCCCCGGCACTCGCTTGTGACCCCTAGCAATGGCTAGGGTTTTGGCTGCGGCATCGTGTCCAACACTGCACATCTCCGGCGGCTCCCCTCCATCCGCACATCGCGTCTTCGGTAGCTCCTCTCCGTCCACACTGCTCTTCCTTGAGCCCACCTTGCCGGCTGTGCGGTGATGCCGCTGTGCAACGTCCAGTGGCGAGCGACCAACTCCTGGGCCGCCGTCGGCGACACCTCTTCTCCACCAAGGTTAGCCCCCCGTCCGACCAAGATCACTATAACCCCGTCCCTGATGTCCCCCGACCTGCCTCTCGTGATTTGGCCTGATCCCCTGATGCATGCGTGCAGGAATTGTTTGAGAGTCCTGCAATTCGTGAACAGTTTCTGTGTACTTAGCATTCAAGGAGCAGCTTGTTGATGACCAGTCTGTCTCAGGATTAAATTTTAGAAGTTGTAGGTTTCCATTCTACTTGTAGTGAATAACCTTATGGATTCATTCTCTCTGTCTTGACAATAGTTCCAGCAGCAAATTTGTGCTTCATCTTGATTCACCCACTACTTTGTATACTGTCTTTGGGTTCAGAATGTGTTGTCTACTCGTCCAATTGATGGCCTTTTTTCAATCGTTGATGTATCATGTATCTTAGAGAGGGAGGCAGGAAGTGATATGCCAAGTTACAATATTATTGATGAGTTTTTTTTTCAATGCTATATAGTATAGTGCTTATTTCACTTGCAATGTTAAATTGTTTGGTGCCCATCAGTTTAGTCAATCTGTTAATCCCCTTGCTTACTATATAGATAGTACTTAATGATGCATGCGTATTTGGACAGTCGAGACACCTCTGTTCCTATATAGATTCATAACAAAGGTCCAACACTGTCAGTGTCGATTACCTAGCGTGGCTACTGCCCTCTCTAACTATAAGGGTGTGTTGTCTGTGCGTGCTGACAAGGTGCCGGCAGCTAGGGCTCTGGTGCAGCAGCCGGTGTGTTGTGTGTGCGTGCTTCCTCTCTAAATGTTTAACACTAAATTTTCTCTGAATTTTTCTGTATCTTGTACACTGTAGGGTACCAAGTAGAGACAAACAACAGGGTACAGAGCAGAGACAAACCACCGCACTGCAGTATGTGGCCTTTTATCAATTTCTGATTCACTTTAGAATATTTCCCTAGGTCTTGGAGACATGATTTCGGTTACTGTATTAACATGTCGACATGTTCTGTTAGTGATTTCTCCCTAGGTATTTTTCTTTTTCTGTCCTTGTTGTCTCCTGCAGCCAGCCAGGTGAATATGTATTCCAGAAATATGTTTAATCTGAACCTAAGAAGAAAATTACATTGTTACATTGTGGCAGTCCTACAGTAATATTGTAGAGGTTTAAACCCGTTAATTTGTCTACTAAGCACATCTATTAGCGAGTCAATTTAGAGTAGTAGTACTACTTTTAGTTGTGCACCTGCTACTAGTACCAAGGCCAAGTGTTCGCTCACTTTCTCTCAACCTTGAGGCAGACACCGAGCTAGCACTTGCCATCACAGTGACACAACGCGTTGCTTCTTCAACTCCGTTGCTCCATCACTAGGTCGCCCTCCTGAATAGTGCTCGTGACAAGTGATCCTAAATCTTTTTTCTTCATGTTATTCCTCTTTTTATTTCGATCACTTAACACTCTAATTGTCTTCTTATGATTTCTTGTTTTTGGGATGCAGGTCTAGGTAGCTCTGTAACAGTCGTGCCACTGCATGGCGCACAATAGAGCTTGAGAGGGCAACCATGATGGCCGTTGGGAGCTGCACCACGATCAACCAAGGGTTAGTTCTCCACTGCCACTCCTATGATTTCTCCGCTATTTTCATTCCCCAGCTCAACTGCTACTGAACTACACCTATTTAGTTGATCTAGTTCAGAGTTGCGCATTTTCACCAGGGTGTGATTTTGAACTAATTTCTTTGTGCCCCATGGATCTTGGTGGTTAAATTTATCATCTCATGCACTCGAATCAAAGTAATCCTATACATCCTAACCACTATCTCAGTATCTCTTTAACAGAACCAGTTGCCACTTCTATAGATCCGGCCATGGCTCTTAGTTATTTTGCATGCCATTTGGAGTTCACTTGGCAAGCAAGTGTTGTCCATTATTGTCGGTGCCTTGATAAATTTTTAGGTTCATGTGTAAACTTGTTGAGACATGAACATTTGAAGCTTACATCAGCCAGCTCGACGAGCACTGGCTTTGTGTCATGGATATTGTTTGTTAGTGATGCCATTTTTGGTGGATTTATATGGCCTCAACTGCTGCTGCTATAGTAACTTGACTTCTGCAATGTATGTTCTATCAGCAGTGTACTTTGTTATTCTCATTTGGATGGCCTCAACTGCTACTGCTATTATTGTTGTTGTATAATAGATGCCTTGTTATTGTCATTTATACGCACAATAAAATTTAAGGATTTTGGAAAGCGTGTAATTTATTTATTTTAAGTTTCTTCTTCTACTATCTATTCACTTCAACAAATGTCTAATGTTGTTGTAAATATGGTAGGTATGATTGGGTCGCGAGCTACTTGGTGTTGTCCATCAGAATCTGCCATGACATGTAGTTGCCACCAGGAGGATCGACGACAAGCACATGAGTGGCACCCTTAGTAGTTTATATGTTTTGTTAACATAAATTGGATTGTACTGGTTCCTATCATTGCCGTGTGATATATTTTGACAATATATGTTGTATATTATCATTTCCTGGAGGATATTATAAACTGCTAGGTTGTATAGATAACTATGGATGGCTACATATTGAGTGATTTCTGTAACGTATGGCACTTTGGAAATATTGTCCTGGTCCAAAATTACAATGTGTGTGTGCATTATGCTTAAAAATGTAGTTGGTGAAAAATGGTCTGAATGAAATAGGCTAATGGGCTACCCCATGTAGGATATCCATGACGATTTCTGTGACGAAAACTAGTGTCCGCATAGGCTGCCACGTCATTCCAGTTGGTTAATTGAAAAGTCTACGTGTCATTGGTCCATGACGGATTGCTCCGTCACAAAGGTTTGGGCCCTGGGCGGGCCTGCAGTAGATCCTTGACGGCCAAGGACCGTCATGGATAGCACCATGTCAAATTATGACGCGATATACATGACGGATTTCAAATCCGTCAAGGATGGGCACCCATGACGGATTTTGCCTCGCCTGTGACGGATTAGAATCGTCATGTATTAACAGGTTTCTTGTAGTGGCTCCCGCTTCTTTTGGGAAGGAACGGGAATTAAGCGAAAGTACCACCTTGTCAAATGGGCTTCGGTATGCCGTCCAAAGAAATTTGGTGGTTTGGGGAAACTAAACTCCAAACTCATGAATGTGGCCCTACTATCCCGTTGGTGATGGAGACTAGCCCAAAACGAGTCGGGTCTCTGGGTTGATCTCCTGAAAGCTAAGTATTTTCCGAATGGCAATGTTTTCTCGGCTAAACGCTCGGGCTCCCCATTCTGGAAACGGCATCCAAGCGGTGCGACCAGCATTTACCTTAGGGGAAAAGTTTCAGGTCCGGGACGGTCAGTCCACACGTTTCTGGTTGGACTCCTGGCTCGGCACCTCACCGCTTTGGCAGAGTCACCCCGCAGCCTTCCAAGTTGCCGCAAACACGGAGCTGATGATGGGTGAGGCACTCCGGAACTCACCCCCTTAACTCACCCCCTTCAGTAAAATTTCTCCGGGCGCTTCTCCCACACGAGGAATTAGAGTGGAACGAGGTATTGGCCATGATTGGCCAGCACACTACTACCCAGGGAGCGGATAAGGTTTCATGGAAGCTCTCTTCCTCGGGATCGTTCTCGGTCAAATCTCTGTACACCAAGCTAACCGAGGGGGATGTGCTGGACATAGCTCAGGGGCTATGGAAGGCCGGCATCCCGTTGAAAATAAAAATCTTCCTCTGGCAGATGTTTCAGAATCGTCTCCCAATGGCAGATAATGTTGCGATCCGCAACGGCCCATCCGATGGATCTTGTGCGTTGTGCAATTGCATTGAGGATGCTAACCATGCCTTCTTCCACTGCCACCTAGCCAGATTTGCGTGGAGCGCAGTACGTGCTGCCTTCCAACAGAATTGGAACCCGACATCGGGTGCCGATCTTTTACATATCTTGCGTTCGCAAAACGGCTCTAGTGCTGGGATAGTTTGGAGATGCGTTGGGGCGCTCCTTTGGTCCATTTGGACTATCCGCAATAAGATGATGAATGAGAAGAAGTTCCCTTCTCATCCTGCTGATATTCTGTACAAATATCACCTTTTCTTGCAGACTTGGGCTCCGTTGGGGAAACCGCGTGATGAGGAGCGTATGGCTGAGACGATGGCAAAGATCCGTTGCATCCAGATGAAAGCAAGACAAGCGGCTGGACCTGACTGAAGCACCGTCACCATCCTCGGCATCTTTTGTTCTCCCTCGTAGCTCTTATCTCTACGTTATGCCAGCCTGTGAGCTGAGGATCTGCCAGCCTGCGTGCTGATGTCGTTGAACACCCGCGTTTTATCTTTTGGTCGTTGTGATGGCCTGTCGTCTGATAACCTATGTGAACTATGGAGGTTTCCGCCTGATGGCTTTATTAATTTAACTCCGGACGCCGTTGGTGTCTTCGTTCCAAAAAACATGGCTTCTCGCTCCACACAGTGATTCCCTTCTGTTCGGCAGGAAAATTAGCTTCTCTCTCGCCAGCTCGGGCTGGCAGCGCTTGTTGGCCAGTCTAGCGCCTTATTGGGCCGGCTTGGAGGCAGGCCTGCAGCCCAAAAGGGTTGGAGCGATCTTTGTTTTTTTAGGAAAGCCATCATGGCGAATTTTATTGATCTGAAATCAGAGTTACATCATCAACTAGAACAACATGAATAAAATTTGGAGGTTCCTGCCAAAAATGGTTCCGCATCACTAAATCTAGCCAGGTTATGGGCTGCTCTTTTAGCTTCCCTAGGGCATCTGAGAAAATTACACGTGTAAAATTACGGCATAGAAAAGTACATTCTTCATAAATGGCTGCCGCCACACCTAGAGAATTGCCGCCATTTTGCATGACTTCCACAACTTCCATGCAATCACTTTCAACTAGGAGTTTGTTGCATCCTATATTAGCTGCAATGATCAAACCATCACGAAGTGCACACGCTTCAGCGGTCGTCGGTGTATCAATGAATGACATACATGAGCTATCCCCGGCAATTGGAGCTCCTGTATAATCATGAATAATTGCCCCTGTTCGCCCTGTGCCTGTTTCCTCATTAAAAGAAGCGTTGACATTTAATTTTACAAATCCCTCTGATGGTTTAGTCCAATCATGTCTGATCACTTTGGCGGTTCTGAATTTTTTTACTCGAGCAAAGTTTAAAGCCAGCACCGAGATGGCTTGAGCTGATCTGACCGCCGTTTGTAGCGCCTCACCTCTTGTGTACTTTGTCCGTTCCCACCATGCGTACCAGGAGGCTACAGCCACAAGATCACACCTCCGGATACCTGCCATCATAGGCACATTGTTAGTGTCTAACAGTAGCCGTACAAGGGGGCCAATCCCATCCACCTCCGCAAAACAAGTCTCCTCAACAATTCCATTCATACACAGGTGATACCAGATTTCTTTTGCTCTTTGGCATTTAAAGAAAATATGGTCAATTCTTTCACAATCGATTGAGCAGATAGGGCATTCGCTCCAGCCTTGTATATGACGATTTGCAAGTACACCATAGCATGGGATTGCGACATACAAAGCACGCCAACAAAGGATCTTAACCTTAGCCGGAGTTTTTAAATCCCATAACCCCCTTCCATACCGGATTACATGAGGAAGTATCATATGGACTTCCGGCCATGATGATGATCCCATTCAAAATAATAAGCTGATTTAACTGTGAACAATCCATTCTTTTTCGGTGGGAGGAATAAGCAGGATCGTGTGTGAACGATGAAAGAAGGGATGAGAGAGACCAAACGAAACGTTTTCCATCACTTGGCGATGGCATACCTTGTAATTACACTGAACTCATGTTTTAGAGGATTTTGTGCAGCACCGATTTGTTAGCTTCTCTAAATTCACCGAAAATACACTACGTCTCGTCACAACTTCTCGAAGCTGGCTTCTCACAGCTGAGAAGTTCTGCCCAGCTCCGTGCGTAGAGTTTTTGGAGCGCGGAGCCGGACGACTTCCGAACAGGCCCTTAGTCATTATAGAAATAGAATAGGATAATTCAAAGACAAATCTGTTGATTTATACAGCAAAAGGAATACTTTATGTTTAACAGATTAACACATGGTGTCTTTAGGCCGTCTGCAAAGCGATTCATGAAAATGAGTTCTACAGACATCTTTCAACTTTCGGCTTTGTCAATAGATTCCTGTCAGTTCTCTATAAAAAACTTTTTGCCAGGCCTGGAGGGGGCGTCTTCTTCTTCAGCATCCCCCGCTTGTCCAGCGCCTATTCGTCGGGCGATAAGCGAGATACCCCCGAGTCGGATCCTAGTATGGTGAAGATGAACGCTGATGGGCAGAGAGGAGCGCTGGTAGTGGTATTCCTTGATGAGCAGGGACTATTACCATCGACACGAATGATTCAAGGACCGACCAAACCTGCTTTAGTTTGTTTGGAGGGATGGCATGTGTAGAGGCTTTAGCTCGAGATTTAGATGTCAAGAGAATTGCCGTAGCATCTGATTGCTTGGAGGTCATCAACAACCAGCAAGGGAGCCATCTATCCACATGTGGTGCGTTGCTGCGAAAAATCAAGAAGAGGCGATGTTGCCAAGATGGCGGATTCAAGCATATTGTTTTTCTACTTTGTAAGGTCCTCGAGAATAATCAATAAAATGGCCGCATGCATCTCCCAGATGCAGAGGCCGGGGGTCATCCTCCTTTTCCAAAAAAAAAGTAGCAGATTGTTGCTTCTTCATCACAGGTATATATTGGAGAAGGTGCTTGCAGTCTTCTGCAATAAAAGACGGAGGCCACCAACCATAGTGTCGCAGGTCAACTCTTGGCTTCCATATTTAATTGTGCAAGAGTTTGGATCAGCCGCAGCAAAGCACGAGCAGAGGATGCCCAGAGTAAGCTCGACAAGGTCGTTGCCGAGATGGAGGGAGCGCTCAATTTCATGGGCCTTAAAGTTGAGTTGGGGCAGCTTGGCAAGGCGCCAAGCATGCCAGAAACAAGCTCAGTGCTCAGCAAGCCCCTGGTGTTTGGACGCAACGAAGAGCAGGGCCGGGTGATCAGTCTGTTGGGCGTGCCATCAGCCATGCCTAGATCGTCTGCCAAGCGACTGAGAGAGAGGAGTAGGAGATCATCTGCCATGCAGGTTGTTGCTACTGATCTTATTGTGTTGCCGATAGTTGGCATCGACGGGGTCGGTAAGACGACGCTTGCCCAGCTAGTGTACAATGACCCAAGGGTTAAAGCACACTTTGACTTGAGAATTTGGGTTTGTGTATCTGACCTTTTTGACATAAAGAGGGTGACCAAAGAGATTCTGGAACATACCTCTGCCTCCGCAGAAGCAACGGATTCACTAGCGAGCTTAAATGCTCTTCAAGTGGAATTGAGCCAACAGCTGAAAGAAGAGAAGTTTCTTCTTGTGTTGGATGATGTATGACCCAGCGCGTGTCAGGAATGGAGGATATTCTCAGCGCCACTGTGGTATGGACATCACGGCAGCATGGTCCTTGTGACAACTAGATCTCTAAGGGTTGCAGACCTTCTTGCCAGCATTGAGCCTCCCGCAGCAGCTGTAGAACTCCAGGGCCTGCCTACTGACATATTTTGGGACTTCTAGCAAGTGTGCATTCGGTAGAGAGTGACTGCAATTTTGGGACTTCTAGCGAGTGTGCCTTCGGTAGAGAGTGACTGCAATTTTGGGACTTCTAGCAAGTGTGCATTCGGTAGAGAGTGCCTGCTGTCATATCCCCAGCTGCAAGAAATTTCTCATGCCACTGCCTCTAGGATGTGTTGGTCTCCTCTAGTTGTCAAAACGCCTGACCGCTTGTTCAATATGGAGCTAACCGAGCGACACTGGAGGAGTATCTAGAACAATGAACTATGGGAGCTAGCACATCAAGATAATGAGATATTATCGGCCCTTCGTCTGTGCTACTTGTATCTCCTGCAAGAACTAAAAAGATGCTTTACACTATATTGTATGTATCCAAAGGATTATAACATCTTTTTTTGCCCAAACATGATAGGTACGGTAGGCCGGATTCATTGGGCTGCAAGGCACGGGCCTGTTCGCTCGGTTGGTTTGGCTTTGACAAATGAAACTGACAGGAGGAACACCGCACAAAATTAACAGACGAAAATTAGGGAGGAAGAAGTGTTAGCCCCTTTATTAGTAAGGTATGGATTAGTACAAGACATATTATGCACTTGTGTTCGTTTATTTAGCATCGATACATACAGGGGTATCTCCAACACCGCACACCAAACAGATCCTAAATGTCCGGAGTGCAACCTTTTGCCCTCCCATGTCGTGAATCAACTGCTCGTGGACCGATCCGGACGACCGAAATCCCATGAACCGGAAGTAAACAGGTTTGCGCACGTACGGACGTCCGCCACATAGGCCTTCGACGTCTAAGATCCTGCTCCTCCACCCCCCACCCCACCCCCAACTCCGCTCCCTCATTTCGCTCCAACGGGGACTTCACTCTCCGGGCCGCATTCATGTCGGTAAAGAGCGGAAATGACTGGTCCCTGCCGCATGCTGGCCGAATGACACTGTGTTCAAAATGGCATGGTTGTAGAGAAAGCTGCTCTAGCCCACCAGTCTCCGCGTTCCATATCTCACTTGGGGAGGAGCAGTACAACCTGTAGCTCCTCTAGCAACAATGGCTTTCGGCCGGAGGGCCAGATCACTGACGAGCAGGCAGACAAGGAGGAACCATGCCCGCGGGGAATCCGAGAATTATGGTTGAGTAGCAGGTGTTGTACTAGTACATGCACAGTGACCGTGCCATCCGCCGCGAGCGGTGTCGGCTCCGCAGCACGGATGCAGGGAATGATCGCCTGTTGAAGGAGGTTGTGGCGAAGGCGGACGCGGAGGGCGGCGTAAGCATGTTAGACGGGAACGCTGTCAACATCGGCAGCTCTGCAGTGTTCATGTGGGGTTGCGACAACCACAAGGCCAGACTGTCTATGTCGATCGTCAACCTCAACTTCACCGATGACGTCCAAGACCAGGTGGCGAACTCTACGAGTATTATGACATGGGAGACAGACATGCCCACATCCAGGAAAGAGTATAACATGGAACATAGACGTGGCCACAGCGCCAATGAAGAGTAGACTAGGGTTGGTTACTTTTTTATGTAAAACAAATCCTAAATATTAATGAAAATGTTATGTCCGCTTTATTTAGTGTTGGCTCCCCTAAAGCTGTTTATTGACACGTTTGGACGTGTCTACAGACATTTAAAGTGTACATTTAAGGTACAACATTGGGGATGCCCTGCGTTGTTCACTCATTTTCATCACTCCAGCCTTGTGATTCTCCTTCGAGTGGATGCAACAACCATTGAATTGAATCACATTTACACTAGCTCAATCAGATTACTAGGCGTGCTTTTACATATACGAATATTCATTGTACTAAAAAAAGTATCGTGATATTTATTTGGGCTTGTAAATACTTAGTGGGCACCCAACACACCAACCTTCGATCTCGTTTTGTAAATATTAGATACACGTACCTTCAATCTTAGCATCATATATATCCATGTAGTTGTCTTGTGATTTTCTTCCTATGACCTCCCGCCTGCACCATCTCTTAGATGCCGAGAGTTAAGAGGAAGAGGAAGCAATGACATTCGGGTTCTAGGGATTACACACACACATAGCATGTTTCGGAATAGTAGGCACCTAGGAATATGTTCTGGATGCAGCGGCATCTGATCGCAGAGATCCAGCCGCATGCTGCGTCGAGGTGATGCACGCATTAAATATTTGTGGAAATGACAATGGTAGCATAAATCGTTACATACAAAAAAAATACCACAGCCAGGTCAGACATAAGGACCAAGCAGTCAGGGCGGTACCATTTTCACAACCGGATAGTCAACACTGACGCGCAGCGGAATGGATGGAGTGCGCAGCGTGGGTGCCCATGTTGTCGCCGTGGTTGCTAACTGTCCTGTAATCCAATCAACCGTGTTAATTTGGTTCTGTACATGTGCTTAGAGCCACGTATCCTGGGATATAATTTCCAGTGGTTTTATCGTTTGCCATGAAAAGATAAAACTAGAGATCGTTGATGTTTTTTGAACGAACATATAGTTGATTAAAACGTGGTAACCATCGTCCATGGCGGTCATGTAATAGGATAGGCGATTAGTTTACCCATCGTTGTTATGCCAGCCGGTTGTGGCTTTTGGGCCTATTGTTTTTGGCATTGTGGCTCTTTGTGAGCCTGCCGTTATTTTGTTTTCAGACTATAAGACCTTGTTGAACCTCTTTATTTATCTATAAATGTGACCGTATGCATCGTTCTGATGCAGAGGCCGGGGAGTCCCCTTTTTTGAAAAAAAAAACTCGATTAAGAAGAGAATTGTTCGTGTAGCAGTTCAGCAATATTGTGGGTGTCGTTGGAACATACTCGGCTTGCTCGGTTCTGTGTATGTGGTTCTTCCCAAGTTTGTTGTTTTGTTAGTTGGCCTAGCATATACTGTGCGGTAGTCTACCTTCTTAAGAATCAGTACTTCATCGCTTCAACCATGTGGTTCTCCTTATACCAGATGGGATGCAACGACCATCAAACTGACTCGCATTTACACTTCAATTTTTTTTACTACTAAAGATAGTCTACAGCAACCATAGAACTGAAGCGTGAATTTTTATTGTACTCTAAGGCCCTGTTCGGATATCCATCAGATCCGTGAAATTAGAGGAGTTGCAGAGCACCTAATTTCCAGCTCCAGTATTTTAGACTACAACTCCGCCGGCTCCACGGAGCCGAGTCTGGGAGCGGAGGGACTCCGAACACTCCCTAAGAAAGTATGATCTTGATTTGAGATCTTTAAATATTCATGATGTGTACCCGCCACACCAACCTCCAACCCCGTTCTGTAAATATAAGAATGTGATATTTTTAACTATATATATATATATATATATATATATATATATATATATATATATATATATGGTCTTCTTCATGTAGCCTTCCACGGTTCCTCCTAGGCTATCTACCAAATGTCGAGAATTAAGAGGAAAAAGATGAAGCAATGACCATTAGGATCTTGGAGCTACATATATAGCATCATGGGAATAGTAGGCATCCAGGAACATGTTTATTGATGCAGTGTTATAATTGTTGTGATTGACCTAATTACGGCCACTGCAAAAAGAACCACAACTAGACAGATAGTTGCTCGTGGAGGATGCGGTGTTTCTGGAGGACAGCAAGAGTTGCGTGTCGAGAAGACTAGAAGAACACACTCGACCTGACTTCTTGTTGGGTATGCTAGGTTTCTTCATCCTGGAAAATTTCTGCTTTTTTTTAAATCGGGCATAACCCCTTTCCATTACTCTCATAACGGAAATACAACAGTTCAAGAAGCATCCAGGAAACCTAGAAAGGGGAAAGCGAGTTCAAAGCATCACTGGGAAACCCACAATAAACACCCGTCATCGGGCAGTTCATCGCGACCCAGTGACACCATACCAACTACGCAGAACTACCAGATCAATAGGCTGCCCAAAACAAGTTTGCTAAACAGGCCACGATAAATGCTCACGCAGGAGCAGAGATCATCTCACACATCCAAAGCTAAGTTCTCCAAAGGTAGCAGGAAGGCAGGAGCGCTCAGGTGAAGAAGAGAGAGCAACAACATGTCTGAAGAGCGCCAGCGTCTCATTTCCTGCCTGGCGCCGTGCAGATTCGCATCATGTTCGAAGCGTTGATCCTCAGTATCTTAGCTCCACGCTCCATTGCTTCATCATGTAGTACATGGATGATTGAAGGGCTGAAAGAACAAAACCACAAAACCATTTCTTGAAGAAGAAAAAAACTGCAAATTTGGCTAATACCGACACGGAGCTACTGCCAGGTGTCGAATGAGACCATCGAACCAAAGCATCAGAACTGTTTCAAGCATCATCCATCAGCAGGACTGATCATTAATCAGGGTTTATGAACCTCTCGATGAAGAATGAGTTTCTTGACCTAGCGATCTCACCCAAATGAACGAACTAGGGCGCCATTCTGCAGATGCAATTCTCTATTTGCGCAGCTCAACCATGACCCCCGGTGTACTCGCCCAGTAGACTGAACGGGAAAATACCAGCGGAACTGTACCGAACAGAGGGACTGCTGCTGGAAGCGTCTACAAATGTACAGCAATAACCCAAGAGCGCTAAGTCTGCATAAACAGTACATGAAAAATAAATCAACAGCCGAGAACACCTAACATACAACAGGCGAAATGCTCAAATATCTTACTATGACTAGAGCCAGCACTATTCCAATCAAGAAGCAGGAAAGCAAACGGAGATTCAATACAGTACTACAAGAAAGAAATCATTTCTAGGGGATCCGAAAATTAACTTCCACCATATATTATGATAGTGCATACATGGAATTTTGAGTAGTTTCGGCTTCCCACATGACCGGCCCCGTCGAAACATAACAGAATAGGCCAGCCATAAATACATAAGTCCTGAAAACCGAGCACGAGCAGTCACCACACAAGGTTCTCAGGCAGAATAATGATATGAGTAATAAAACTAGCTAAGAAAAGCACTGACACTGCTTGCACAAACCTGATCAAGTCCTTGAGGCTTTTTAAGTGTCACTTACAGAGAAAATCCAGACATGTATAAAATATATTCGGACAAGAAAAAAATTGTTGATTGATGTCATACAAGAATACATGCAGTACTTGTTTAACGCTCCAGTATAGTCCCCACTCCCCACATGTTTTACAGCTGCGATAGCTATCTTTCAGTACTTCAAACTAACATACACAGAAGGCATCTGCTACCAAAAGTATCCGACTTCAGGTGGATCCAATCATCCACTACATACCATGTGAAGATCACATATCACAATAAATGAATCATGCAATTAATTGGTAAAATGGTCCTACAAGAAACGAGATAATTCCAGTTTAGACTGCGAGATAAAAGGGTCCTACAAGAAACGAGATAATTCCAGTTTAAATGCGACCGCTTACTCAAAAGTCAAAACTCATCAAGTCCTTCAGGCTTCTCAAGTGTCACTTACAGCAGAGCCAGGTTGTGCATTTGATAAAACACACTAGGATAACCCAATAACAGAATTGTCAATTTGTGTCATACAAGATACTTACTAGTTGTTTAACACTTCAGTATTGTCCCCACGTGCTTGAGTTTTGATGCTTCTATCTTTCAGTACGTAAAACTAGCATACAGGGACGGCATCTGCTACCAAAGGTCTCCTATTTTCAGGTGGATCCGGTCATCTGCTACATACTTCATAAACTATACAGCCTTAACAGTATTATCTGATTCCAGAAGAAATACCTTAACAGATACGTAGATCGTTTCAGTGTTGACTGGAGATAAACAAAAGCATCCAGTCCATATTGTTAAAAAAAAACGGACCCATACATCCAGTCCATACTAAGAGATATCCAGATGCAGAAGTTGCAACACATTCTCAAAGAGAGACGAATTTAGATAAAAAGACAGCAATAGTGGTTCAACAAAACGATCATAATATCCATGATTTAAGTAGCAGGGCGCTACAACTGCATAGGCTGCTAACTGCCATGATATACACAAGTACACAAAGGTTCAGTCACTAAGTTACTGCAATAGTAAGGACATGGTGCTCAAGCGCCAATAGAAACTATCAGAACTTCATAAATGTCTACCCGTCACTGCTGCCCAAATTGAAGACCTAAGTCAACTACCATCAGAAACATGGACAATTATGAAGCTGTGGTATGCAGCAGCCAGGCCATTGAACTTCACATTCAGATCCAAGTTAACATAAAACACAGCTGAATAGACATTTAGTACCCACCCGCCAATGATTCTGAGAACAACAGAACATGTGGATAAAAAAGAGTCTTGCCACCACAGGCAGGCAATTCAGCTTTACACTCAGAGCCAAGTTGACATATAAAACGCAGCTGTCTAGAATCCATGTCATATGACATTAGTGTCTTGTTATGTCCACCGACTATAAAAATCAAACTGTGTTCTGGATGCATTGAAATAACACTATAATCATTCGCATACGATGAATACTTTGTTCCAAACAACTGCAAGTGGCTCACATTGTGCTTCAAAGTCCATTTTTCTGTAACGAAGTCCTCAAGAACCCAGATTGATAATTCAGAACCATCAGAATCACCAGGACTATTTACAAAATACAACTGTCCCTGTGATGGAAATATGCCATTGATATCATCAGCATAGTACGGTGTCTTAGGAATATGACAAGCCACCAATTATCACCTTCCACATCAACAGCTACAATTAAATTATTATAGGCAGCCAAGTTTAGGATCCCATTTGAAAATGAGCTGGGTGAATTCTTGGGTATCGCAAATGGACCATACTCAACTGTTCGATATTTCCATGCCCCAGCTTTGGAGGAGTAAATTGCTAGTATATGGATGCGTCCATAGTACTCGCTTTGCTCGTCCTCGCCTATACCCCATGACTCCTCATCTATGAACTCAAATACATGGAAATGGGAAGAAACGGCCGGGTCGAATCCCAGGCAAGCGGCACTCGACATGCTGGACTAGTTGGTGGCAGGCACGGCCACCCATTTCTTAGTAGTGGGATTGCACACCACATAATCCATTGTCACGGAATCAATCGACTTCCAGCAGCAGCAGAGGAGGAGCCCATTGCAGCCGTCTAAAATGTCAAGGCGCTCGCAATTGGGCAGGAACGACAGTGAGGGGTCGACCAGAGGATAGCGTTGCCGTGACAGATTGGTAAAATAACGAGCCTTTCTAGGGGAGCGAAAATTGTTGTAACCTTGGTAGAAGAAGCCGACGATGGACTGCGGCATCTTCTTTCGGTGGTCACGGTGGGAGATGAGGTCTCGCCAACGCTTGGAGACGCACTTGCAGCAGCAGGTGGACTTGTACGGCACGCGCGAGATGATATCGGCGAGGATGTCGTCGGTGAGCGTGGCCATCGGGTCGCTCCCATCCACACCCTTCTTGGAGCCCGGCGCCATCGCCGTACGTGGAGACGAGGAGCGGTTGATCTGCTCAGATTAGGTGCAGAAAGATTAGGGATTCATCCTGGCGTTGAGGTAAGCCTGAGGAGAGAGAGGGCCTACCAGGCCCGTGGCGCGCGAACTGCGAAAGAAGAGGCGGCGAGAGCGTCGGCTGCCATCTGCGCCGGCGAACGAGGGTTTGGGCGTGCGCCGCTGCTAGATGCGGCGGAGCTCGGCAGTCAAGTTCTTTTTTTAGACAAACTCGGCAGTCGGCAGTCAAGTGGAGACGACGGGGGAGTTGGGAGTTGGGGGGCTGGGCCGTGTGACCTTTTCCTTTGTGCTGGAACGGGCCGCGCGCAGTCGAAGCGCAGTAGTACATTTTACAAAAACGCACATGATGTAAAAATGATATATCCTCCACCGAAAAAATATCCCGTGAATATGCAATGTTTGCGTACCATTTCATCGATGGGCAAAAATAGAATTAGTACAAAAGGATACAACACATGAAAAAAATACAAAAAGGCGTGGGCATAACACACAGCAAAGAGGCAAGGGATGATCGGCCTGAAAAGAGGATAACACGTAGCAAAACTCACCAATCACAGAACTAGAGAGGCAGGCCGAACCAGCATGACGTCTAACATCTCCAAAGCCTACATTGGAGACGCCACGATCGAGCAAGATAGCACCTACAAGAAGCTGAACGACCTGGTCCAAAGAACCGGCTCTAAGGTTTCCCCGATGCTCGAAGAGGGGCATGGATATGGCCATTGTAGCGCCTCCAAGATGGGAGACGACACTCGCGAGTGTTGTCGCTGCCAACAACGACAAAGCCAGGCATGGCTTCTCCACCTGGCGTGAGTCTGAGCAATCCTATAACCGACAGAACAGGGTCCCTAGATGTGGAAGTCAAGTCACTGGTTGAGACATCCACATTAAGAAGGGATGGGTGGGGCTGTGCATACCATCGGAAGGTGGCATCGAACGCCACCAGAACACGAGCTTTGGATCTGGCGCATGGACGAGCCGAAGTGGGCTGTCGTTGTCATATCCTATATTTCATGCTATTATAGTATCAATTTTGGATGTTTTATATGTAATTTTATATCATTTTTCGGGACTAACCTATTAACCTAGTGCCCAGTGTCAGTTGCTATTTTTTGTTTCTTTTTGGCTTTTCAGAAAATCAATATCAAACAGAGTTCAAATAGAGAAAAAAACTTGGCTTAATTTTTTCTGTACCAGAAGGGACCCATGAAGGTTCGGGAGAAGACCTGACGAGCCACGAGAGGCGACAAGCTCAAGGGGTGCGCCCTATGGGGTGGTCACGCCCCCTGAGCTTGTGGCCCCTCGTGGCACCTCTTGACCTAATTCCGCTTCTATAAATTCTCAAATATTGACAATATACCAGAGAGCCACCCAAAACACTTATTCCGCCGCCGCAAGTCTCTGTTCTTCCGCGATCCCATCTGGAGACCTTTTCCGGTACTCTGTCGGAGGGGGAATCGATCACGGGGGGCTTCTACATCATCCTTACTGCCTTTCGATAATGCGTGAGTAGTTCATCACAGACCTACGGGTCTATAGCTAGTATCTAGATGGCTTCTTCTCTCTCTTTGATCCTCGATACAATGTTCTCCTTGATCTTCTTGGAGTTCTATCCGATGTAATATTTTTTTGCGGTGTGTTTGTTGGGATCCGATGAATTGTGGGTTTATAATTAGATTATTTTTGAATATTAATTGAGGCTTTCTGAATTCTTTGATGCATGATCGTTATACATTTGTATTTCTCTTCGATCTATCGGTTTGGTTTGGCCAACTAGATTTATTTATATTGCAATGAGAGAGGTGCTTTGTGATGGGTTCAGTCTTGCGGTGCTCAATCCCAGTGACAAAGTAGGTAGGGGACATGACACGTATTTGTATTGTTGCCATGAAGGATAAAACGACGTGGTTTATTCATATTGCTTGGGTTTACTTTGTCTACATCATGTCATCTTGCTTAAGGCGGTACTCTGTTTTATACTTAATACTCTAGATGCATGTTGGATATCGGTCGATGAGTGGAGTAATATTAGTAGATGCAGCAGGAGTCAGTCTACTTGTCTCAGACGTTGCCTATGTACATGATCATTACCTTGAATATCATCATAACTATGCATTTTTCTATCAATTGCTCAACAATAATTTGTTTACCCACCGTATGTTATATGTGCTCAAGAGAGAAGCCTTTAGTGAAAACTATGCCTCCAGGTCTACCTTTAACATATATGAAAACACAAAAATACCTCACTGCCTTTTTATTTATTTTATTTTGTTTTGCAATTTATCTATTTACCTACCAGTACGAGATTTGATTCTTGCAAATAACCGCCGAGGGGATTGAAAACACCCTTGTTTGCGTTGGGTGCAAATATTTGATTTTGTGTGTGCAGGTGCTGCCAAACGAGGTTCTGTGCGGTTCTCCTATTAGATTGATAACCTTTGTTCTTAACTGAGGGAAATAATTACCTTTATTGTACAACTTCATCCTCTTCTTTTCGTGAAAATCCCAACCCAGCTAACAAGTAGCACCGGTGAGCCGAAGAAACTGAAAAGGACACGCAACAGATTGGCGATGTCGAAACCGCGCCGGCAGATGGCACCAGCAAGCCAATGACATTGGAGGACACATGTCCCGGGCCCCCAGGATAGGAGCAGCGCTTGTAAGGGGTCCGTCGTGAGGCCTCATGCCCCCACTATCTTAACAAGCATGTGGGGAAGTAACCGTCGTGATCTCAAAACCCACTACATCGAAGTCATCACCGTAGCTACAGGAGAGGCGCCGCAACACATGCTGGAGCAGCGGGGGAGATGCAGTAGCTGAAAGAAACCGCTCCCTGCCACGCCCAAGACTGGATCTTGGGGTAGAGGTCACTAGTGTAGAAAACACTAGTGCCAACATTGTAAAAATAACATTCCTGGCATGGAAGGTCGACGCCAGCAATATGGCGCCATTTTTAACAAAATACAGATGGCGTGGAGGGGCGGGCCACAGCTTGAGAGGACCACGCGGCGGGGAGCAACAAGACAAACGAAGCCACCACCGCGTCAGACTCTTCCGGCCGCTAGGAAGTTGGAGTAGCTGTACAAAGGAGGAAGCATACACGCCTCGCTGCCATTGTCCTTGGGGGTGAGCACGCTTCACCGTCAATACCCTCTAGCGACGGCTTAGAGAGCAGTGCGGGAAGCGAGGGGTGTGGCCACAAGTTTGGATCGCCGAGTCGCCCCTTGGAGCGGAGGGGGGCTGAGCATTTTGTCTGTGCAGATAAAAAATAATATATATATATTTATATCTATACCAATTCAAAAAGTTTCAGATGGACAGATTCAGTTCATCTCAACCATCAAACCTGTCAATCCAACGACACAACCGAGCAACATCCATGACCGGCCGCGCCGACGGCGACGCCTGAGGGCGCCATTCCCCGCCTTGGAGGCGTCGGTATGTACTGATCTCCTCACTTCACCTTCCCCTAGGTCTCCCGGGCGAAAGCCCTACTTTGTTGGGTGGCGGCGGCGCTCACGGCGCCGTTCCCTTCTTGAAGGTGCCGCTTTGGGAACCTTGGGGTTAGGTGGCGCTTGTGGGTGGTGGGCGACGACGGTGGTGCGGTCCTATCCTAGCATGGATTTACGTCCGTTGCTTGGAGATGGACTCGCGTAGGTGGAGGTCGTCGTCTGGCGTCGTGGTGCCGTCAATGGCGGAGGACCTGCCAAGGCTCGCGTAGGTGGAGGTCGTCGTTTGGCGTCGTGGTGGCGCCGATGACGGAGGACCTGCCAAGGTTGTCACCTTAATCTGTCTGAAGATGGACCAGTGGAAGATGGCGGCGACGACACATGTGAGTGCTCGGACCGGTTTGAGCCCCGGACCCGGCAGATGGCTCGGGCGGGGCCTCCGACTTTAGATGTTAGGTTTAGGTGAAAGGTTTGGGTATGTGGTCCAGCTTACACCCCTTCATCATTTGAATAGGAGTACTGGCATATGTTGCCAAGATGGCGGATTCAGACATATTGTTGTTCTACTTTATAAAGTCCTCGAGAATAATCAATAAAATGGCCGCATGCATCTCCCAGATGCAGAGACCGGAGGTCATCATTCTTTTCTAACAAAAAATACCGGATGCAACAAGCATTTAAGTGAATCACATTTATACGGTACCTTAACAATCTTTTTACTAAAAGATAGTATGCAAATACAACGACCATGGAATTGAAGCTGAATTTATATGAGTTTTCATTGTACTAAAACATATTTTGATCGTTATTTGGGATTAGTAAGTGTTTAATGTTCACCCACCATACCAACCCGCAATATCGTTTTGTGAATATTAGGGACGCACTACCTTGAATCTTTGCTTGATATATATCTATCTAGTTATCGTGTGGTCTTCTTCATATGGTCTCATGCCTACACCATCTATCACATGTAGAGATTTACGAGGAAGAGGAAGTGATGTCACATGGATCTAGATGTTAGACACATGTAGCGTGCTTGGACTAGTAGGCGTCAGGGAATATGTTCGTTCAAAGAGTGTGAAAACCTGTGTAACTGGCCTAAGTAAGACCATCATGGCAGGCACCATGCCTAGACAAAAGTTATCTTACTGAGGAGGCGTCGTTTATGAAGTTAACAGAAGTTCAGTTTAAGACATTCAACACTTCAGCTGTCAAGTTGTCATGCTGACTTGTCTAGTATGACGCCTCCATCTGGCCAAAGTTCAATCCCATCAATAACTTCAGGTCCTTGACTATGCCCTCTGGACTTCCATCTGCCATCAACAGCTTCATCCCGATGATGATTCTCTGGAAAATTTGGGATGCTAGAATTTGGGATACACCAGAGGGAAAATTTGGGATGATAGTAGTATACAACGACCATAGAATTGAAGCTGAATTTGGATATGAATTTTCATTGTACTAAAAGAAAGATTGATCATTAACCTCCACCACACCAACCTGCAGTCTCATTCTGCAAATATTAAGGACACACTACCTTCAATCTTAGTTCGATATATATGTATCTAGTTGTTGTGCGGTCTTTTTCATATAGTCTTTTTTTTAGAAATGGAGGAGGACCCCCGGTCTCTGCATCTGGACAATACATGCAGCCACTTTATTAATTATTCACACAAGACCTTACAAAGTCATACACCAGTAAGACTAAAGTCACCGTCTAGGCAACATCTGTCGCTACTCCTATCCAGTTGATGAAGGGATGCTAATAGTCTGGGCCTAATACCAAACAGACATCGCAGCCAAACCTAACATCTAAGACCCGAGGTCCCAACCAGGATGTCTGCCCGGTATGGGGCACCCACCAGTCCGGCAGACTCCTCAACCAGGACACCTGCCGGCTATGAGGCCGCCGCAGCCACCTACCACCAATCCATCTTCAGTACTGTACTACTGCATCTACCTTGCCTGGTCTAGCTGCCGTCGATGCCACCACATCGCCAGACAATGCCACCATCCTGCACGTATCCATCCACACGCACCCGTCGCCGAAACTCCGCAGTGCCATGCCGCCGGGATCCGTCGTTGGCCTTGCGGTAGATGAAACACCGCTCCTCCTCATCCCCTCCAGCCAGCTCCTGCTCCAAAATGATGCCCTCAGGAGAGAGCACGACACTGAAGGCGCCGTCATCGTCCGATCCGGTAGACCCAGATCTAGGATTTCCCCCGGAACATCCCGATCATGTTAACGCAGTTTGCAACGACGATGCCTCAACAGGGGGCGTCGAAGATGCTGTCATCGTCCGCCATGACCGAAGTCGGTGCGATTTTCACCAGAAGTAGCGCCACCACGATCTCGCCGCTGACTGGATCCGAGCACACCCTCGCCATGTAGACGTATGGTGTCATCGGGAAGCCGGTTGAGGACCACCGGCCGCCACACCCCGACCACATCATGCGCCACTGGCCGGCCATAGCCGACCCACGACGGATTTGGCCGGGATGCCAGATCCACGGCCACCGCCGCCGCCCATCGCATAGCGGAGAATCCCACTGGAGGACCTCGCCAGCCCTGGGTTCGTCGGCTGCCGCCGCACAGCCAGGACGCTGCCGTGGCTGCCACACGAAGACACCCCGCACGAGGCGCCCCAGCCACCTAATGGGAGATCCGTCGCTTCCCTCCTGCCCTAACCCTTTGGGCGTCGGGCGCCGCCACCACCGCAGCCAGTGCCGGCAGAGATCTGCCTCGCGGGAGGGCTGGCGGTGCGAGGAGTTGGTCCCCCTGGCGTCGCCATGGGTGGCGGCGCGAGGGGGATGGGAGGGACAAGGGATGAGGGACGAGGGACAGGAGCTTCATATAGTCTCTGGCCCACATCATCTCTCAAATGTTGAGACTTGCAAGGAGGAGGATGCAATGTCACTTGGATCTAGGAGTTAGCAACATGCATGTAGCGTGCTTGGACCTTGGACTAGTCGGCATCAAGGAATGTTCTCATTATGGGACTCAAAAGACATGTGTAACACGAAAGTCCTATTCTGAGCTCGAGTTCAGATGAGCTCTATATCTCCATCGTCAGTTTTTACCTAGATTTGCACCATGCGAGGTATATCTCTCTGTATTCGCATATGTACATGCGCATATTTCATAGACCATGGCCCACTCAACTACCCCTTTTAATGCGACGGCTGTCATCCCCCCATGAGGAGGCTCAGACGGGCCGACTTGTTCTGGGCTACGAATCAGACGTCTCCCACCTAACGCCAGCTGATCCACCGAAAGATTCCTTCCCCTCTGCCCCCCCTCTCATTATCTTCTTCAACCTCGTTGGCAGGAACCAGATCGGGATTCGGGAACGATGACTACCTCATCTTCTTTGTCCCAGCCCGATGAGATACTCCTGCTGATTCCTTGCCCAACCTGTGGTGACAAGGTGGTCACCTTCATCTCCCAAGGCGGACCACACTTCTACAAGTGCGTCAGAAAAGATGTAAAATTTCATTGGCAGCAAAAATCATTTTCCACAGCCGAATCCACTTTCTGAACATCAATATGCTTCATGCAGGCTGGGTTATGTCAGTTTTTGAGATCCATGGACACCTACCTGCTGGAGCTCACTCGCCACGACTTGTCCTAGCCGTACATGCTGCACCAGCCTCTAGCCGTGCACCCATCTGAAGGAAATATGCCCTAGAGGCAATAATAAAGGTACTTGTTGGGTTGGCGTATTTCGAGATTAGGATTTGTCACTCTGATTGTTGGAGAGGTATCTCTGGGCCCTCTCGGTAATGCACATCACTTAAGCCTTGCAAGCATTGCAACTAATGAGTTAGTTGCGAGATGATGTATTACGGAACGAGTAAAGAGACTTACCGGTAACGAGATTGAACTAGGTATTGAGATACCGACGATCGAATCTCGGGCAAGTAACATACCGATGACAAAGGGAACAACGTATGTTGTTATGCGGTCTGACCGATAAAGATCTTCATAGAATATGTAGGAGCCAATATGGGCATCCAGGTCCCGCTATTGGTTATTGACAAGAGAGGTGTCTCGGTCATGTCTACATAGTTCTCGAACCCGTAGGGTCCGCACGCTTAACGTTCGTTGACGGTATAGTACTATGAGTTATGTATGTTGGTGACCGAATGTTGTTCAGAGTTTTGGATGAGATCACGGATATGACGAGGAACTCTGGAATGGTCCAGAAGTAAAGATTGATATGTGTATAGTAGTGTTTGATCTCCGGAAGGGTTCCGGAATTCACCGAAAGGGGTTCCGGATGTTTCTCGAAATGTTTGGGCACGAGAACACTTTATCTGGGCCAAAGGGCAAAGCCCACAAGGTTTTTGGAAAGCGCAAAAGGAAGTTTTGCGGAGTCCAGGGGCCAGACGCCACCAGACGCCGGGAACCCTGGCGTCTGGCCCTGGAGTCCGAGAAGGACTCTTGCCTTTCGGGTGAAACCAACTTTGTGGAGGCTTTTACTCCAAGTTTCGACCCCAAGGCTCAACATATAAATAGAGGGGTAGGGCTAGCACCCAAGACACATCAAGAAACACCAAGCCGTGTGCCGGCAACCCCGTCTCCTCTAATTTATCCTCCGTCATAGTTTTCGTAGTGCTTAGGCAAAGCCCTGCGAAGATTGTTCTTCACCAACACCGTCACCACGCCGTCGTGCTGCCGGAACTCATCTACTACTTCGCCCCTCTTGCTGGATCGAGAAGGCGAGGACGTCACCGAGCTGAACGTGTGCAGAACTCGGAGGTGCCGTGCTTTCGGTGCTTGGATCGGTCGGATCGTGAAGACGTACGACTACATCAACCGCGTTGATATAACGCTTCCGCTTACGGTCTACGAGGGTACGTAGACAACACTCTCCCCTCTCGTTGCTATGCATCACCATGATCTTGCATGTGCGTAGGAATTTTTTTGAAATTACTACGTTCCCCAACAGTGGCATCCGAGCCTAGTTTTATGCGTTGATGTTATATGCACGAGTAGAACACAAGTGAGTTGTGGGCGATATAAGTCATACTGCTTACCAGCATGTCATACTTTGGTTCGGCGGTATTGTTGGATGAAGCGGCCCGGACCGACATTACGCGTACGCTTACGCGAGACTGGTTCTACCGACGTGCTTTGCACATAGGTGGCTGGCGGGTGTCAGTTTCTCCAACTTTAGTTGAACCGAGTGTGGCTACGCCGGGTCCTTGCGAAGGTTAAAACAACACCAACTTGACAAACTATCGTTGTGGTTTTGATGCGTAGGTAAGAACGGTTCTTGCTAAGCCCGTAGCAGCCACGTAAAACTTGCAACAACAAAGTAGAGGACGTCTAACTTGTTTTTGCAGGGCATGTTGTGATGTGATATGGTCAAGACATGATGCTAAATTTTATTGTATGAGATGATCATGTTTTGTAACCGAGTTATCGGCAACTGGCAGGAGCCATATGGTTGTCGCTTTATTGTATGCAATGCAATCGCCCTGTAATGCTTTACTTTATCACTAAGCGGTAGCGATAGTCGTAGAAGCATAAGATTGGCGAGACGACAACGATGCTACGATGGAGATCAAGGTGTCGCGCCGGTGACAATGGCGATCATGGAGGTGCTTCGGAGATGGAGATCACAAGCACAAGATGATGATGGCCATATCATATCACTTATATTGATTGCATGTGATGTTTATCTTTTATGCATCTTATCTTGCTTTGATTGACGGTAGCATTATAAGATGATCTCTCACTAAATTTCAAGATAAAAGTGTTCTCCCTGAGTATGCACTGTTGCCAAAGTTCGTCGTGCCCAGACACCACATGATGATCGGGTGTGATAAGCTCCACGTCCATCTACAACGGGTGCAAGCCAGTTTTGCACACGCAGAATACTCAGGTTAAACTTGACGAGCCTAGCATATGCAGATATGGCCTCGGAACACTGAGACCGAAAGGTCGAGCGTGAATCATATAGTAGATATGATCAACATAAAGATGTTCACCATTGAAAGCTACTCCATTTCACGTGATGATCGGTTATGGTTTAGTTGATTTGGATCACGTGATCACTTAGAGGATTAGAGGGATGTCTATCTAAGTGGGAGTTCTTAAGTAATATGATTAATTGAACTTAAATTTATCATGAACTTAATACCTGATAGTATCTTGCTTGTCTATGTTGATTGTAGATAGATGGCCCGTGCTGTTGTTCCGTTGAATTTTAATGCGTTCCTTGAGAAAGCAAAGTTGAAAGATGATGGTAGCAATTACACGGACTGGGTCCGTAACTTGAGGATTATCCTCATTGCTGCACAGAAGAATTACGTCCTGGAAGCACCGCTGGGTGCCAGGCCTACTGCTGATGCAACTGACGACGTTAAGAACGTCTGGCAGCGCAAAGCTGATGACTACTCGATAGTTCAATGTTCCATGCTTTACGGCTTAGAACCGGGATTTCAACGACGTTTTGAACGTCATGGGGCATATGAGATGTTCCAGGAGTTGAAGTTAATATTCTAGAAGAATGCCCGGATTGAGAGATATGAAGTCTCCAATAAGTTCTATAGCTACAAGATGGAGGAGAATAGTTCTGTCAATGAGCATATACTCAAGATGTCTGGGTATTGTAATCACTTGATTCAACTGGGAGTTAATCTTCCGGATGATAGAGTCATTGACAGAATTCTCCAATCACTTCCACCTAGCTACAAGAGCTTCGTGATGAACTATAATATGCAAGGGATGGATAAGACAATTCCCAAGCTCTTCGCAATGCTAAAGGCTGCGGAGGTAGAAATCAAAAAGGAGCATCAAGTGTTGATGGTCAACAAGACCATTAGTTTCAAGAAAAAGGGCAAAGGGAAGAAGAAGGGGAACTTCAAGAAGAACAGCAAGCAAGTTGCTGCTCAGGAGAAGAAACCCAAGTCTGGACCTAAGCCTGAAACTGAGTGCTTCTATTGCAAGCAGACTGGTCACTGGAAGCGGAACTGCCCCAAGTATTTGGCGGATAAGAAGGATGGCAAGGTGAACAAAGGTATATGTGATATACATGTTATTGATGTGTACGTTACTAGAGGTCGCAGTAGCACCTGGGTATTTGATACTGGTTCTGTTGCTAATATTTGCAACTCGAAACAGGGACTACGGATTAAGCGAACACTGGCAAAGGACGAGGTGACGATGTGCGTGGGAAACGATTCCAAAGTCGATGTGATCGCGGTCGGCACGCTACCTCTACATCTACCTTCGGGATTAGTATTAGACCTAAATAATTGTTATTTGGTGCCAGCGTTGAGCATGAGCATTATATCTAGATCTTGTTTGATGCGAGACGGTTATTCATTTAAATCAGAGAATAACAGTTGTTCTATTTATATGAGTAATATCTTTTATGGTCATGCACCCTTGAAGAGTGGTCTATTTTTGATGAATCTCGATAGTAGTGATACACATATTCATAATGTTGAAACCAAAAGATGCAGAGTTGATAATGATAGTGCAACTTATTTGTGGCACTGCCATTTAGGTCATATCGGTGTAAAGCGCATGAAGAAACTCCATACTGATGGACTTTTGGAACCACTTGATTATGAATCACTTGGTACTTGCGAACCGTGCCTCATGGGCAAGATGACTAAAACGTCGTTCTCCGGTACTATGGAGAGAGCAACAGATTTGTTGGAAATCATACATACAGATGTATGTGGTCCGATGAATGTTGAGGCTCGTGGCGGATATCGTTATTTTCTCACCTTCATTGATGATTTAAGCAGATATGGGTATATCTACTTAATGAAGCATAAGTCTGAAACATTTGAAAAGTTCAAAGAATTTCAGAATGAAGTTGAAAATCATCGTAACAAGAAAATAAAGTTTCTATGATCTGATCGTGGAGGAGAATATTTGAGTTACGAGTTTGGTCTACATTTGAAACAATGCGGAATAGTTTCGCAACTCACGCCACCCGGAACACCACAGCGTAATGGTGTGTCCGAACGTCGTAATCGTACTTTACTTGATATGGTGCGATCTATGATGTCTCTTACAGATTTACCGCTATCGTTTTGGGGTTATGCTTTAGAGACGGCCGCATTCACGTTAAATAGGGCACCATCAAAATCCGTTGAGAGGACGCCTTATGAACTGTGGTTTGGCAAGAAACCAAAGTTGTCGTTTCTTAAAGTTTGGGGCTGCGATGCTTATGTGAAAAAGCTTCAACCTGATAAGCTCGAACCCAATTCGGAGAAATGTGTCTTCATAGGATACCCAAAGGAGACTGTTGGGTACACCTTCTATCACAGATCCGAAGGCAAGACATTCGTTGCTAAGAATGGATCCTTTCTAGAGAAGGAGTTTCTCTCGAAAGAAGTGAGTGGGAGGAAAGTAGAACTTGATGAGGTAACTGTACCTGCTCCCTTATTGGAAAGTAGTACATCACAGAAACCAGTTTCTGTGACACCTACACCAATTAGTGAGGAAGTTAATAATGATGATCATGGAACTTCAGATCAAGTTGCTACTGAACCTCGTAGATCAAACAGAGTAAGATCCGCACCATAGTGGTACGGTAATCCTATTCTAGAAGTCATGCTAGTAGATCATGATGAACCTATGAACTATGAAGAAGCGATGGTGAGCCCAGATTCCGCAAAATGGCTTGAGGTCATGAAATCTGAGATGGGATCCATGTATGAGAACAAAGTGTGGACTTTGGTTGACTTGCCCGATGATCGGCAAGCAATTGAAAATAAATGGATCTTCAAGAAGAAGACTGACGCTGACGGTAATGTTACTGTCTACAAAGCTCGACTTGTTGCGAAAGGTTTTCGACAAGTTCAAGGGATTGACTACGATGAGACCTTCTCACCCGTAGCGATGCTTAAGTCTGTCCGAATCATGTTAGCGATTGCTGCATTTTATGATCATGAAATTTGGCAGATGGATGTCAAAACTGCATTCCTGAATGGATTTATGGAAGAAGAGTTGTATATGATGCAACCGGAAGGTTTTGTCGATCCAAAGGGAGCTAACAAAGTGTGCAAGCTCCAGCGATCCATTTATGGACTGGTGCAAGCCTCTCGGAGTTGGAATAAACGCTTTGATAGTGTGATCAAAGCATTTGGTTTTGTACAGACTTTTGGAGAAGCCTGTATTTACAAAAAAGTGAGTGGGAGCTCTGTAGCATTTCTGATATTATATGTGGATGACATATTACTGATTGGAAATGATATAGAATTTCTGGATAGCATAAAGGGATACTTGAATAAGAGTTTTTCAATGAAAGACCTTGGTGAAGCTGCTTACATATTGGGCATTAAGATCTATAGAGATAGATCAAGACGCTTAATTGGACTTTCACAAAGCACATACCTTGACAAAGTTTTGAAGAAGTTCAAAATGGATCAAGCAAAGAAAGGGTTCTTGCCTGTGTTACAAGGTGCGAAGTTGAGTAAGACTCAATGTTCGACCACTGCAGAAGATAGAGAGAAAATGAAAGATGTTACCTATGCTTCAGCCATAGGCTCTATCATGTATGCAATGCTGTGTACCAGACCTGATGTGTGCCTTGCTATAAGTCTAGCAGGGAGGTACCAAAGTAATCCAGGAGTGGATCACTGGACAGCCGTCAAGAACATCCTGAAGTACCTGAAAAGGACTAAGGATATTGAGGGAGTCCTGGATTAGGGGGTGTCCGGATAGCCGGACTATACCTTCGGCCGGACTCCTGGGCTATGAAGATACAAGATTGAAGACTTCGTCCCGTGTCCGGAAGGGACTTTCCTTGGCGTGGAAGGCAAGCTTGGCGATACGGATATGTAGATCTCCTACCATTGTAACCGACTCTGTGTAACCCTAGCCCCCTCTAGTGTCTATATAAACCGGAGGGTTTAGTCCGTAGCACCAAGAACAACAATCATACCATAGGCTAGCTTCTAGGGTTTAGCCTCCTTGATCTCGTGGTAGATCTACTCTTGTACTACCCATATCATCAATATTAATCAAGCAGGAGTAGGGTTTTACCTCCATCGAGAGGACCCAAACCTGGGTAAAAACAGCGTGTCCCTTGTCTCCTATTACCATCCACCTAGACGCACAGTTCGGGACCCCCTACCCGAGATCCGCCGGTTTTGACACCGACATTGGTGCTTTCATTGAGAGTTCCTCTGTGTCGTCGCCATTAGGAAGGATGCCCCATCCCGTCTTTAAAGACGGCACCGTTGCTAAGGGAGCTTTGGCTGTCGGCCAAACTCTCTGGCTAGGCGGTTTTCTTATGACCGCCTGTTCGGCTGCTACGCCGACGATGACCTCTCGGGTCATCAAAAGCAATCTTCATGTCAGCTCGGAACTCGCTGAGCAGTTAGATCCAATGGAACTCTCCTCCATAAACGAGCTCTTGGATCGCATCGCCGCCCTGGGAGTCGCTACGGATTAGGACCAGATTGGGCCTAAACCCGATCTGAGAGAGATTAACTCTCCCCAGGTCACCCACCATGTTGCCGTGGTAGAGGGACAGTGCGGCGACCCTTCATCTATCTTAAGGACTAGCTATGTCCGGATTCCCGATCCCTCCAAGCCGGATATCCGCGGAGGGGAGGACATCACTCAAGACCTGAACTTAGAGTCAGGCGACGGGCTAGATTCATCGGACGACATCCAAGAATCCAAACTTTCGAGTTCGGAAACCCCTCGGCCTCTGAGTCTCAGATTGGGTGAGGTTTCGGATTTAATTCCACCCACCCACCCGAACATACGCGATCTATCCCAAATTAGGCAAAAGCCTGAAGAAACAGTACATCATTACTGGGCTAGATTCCTCCTGGTTATGAACAGGATCAAGGACTGCCGCGAGGAAGACACACTCTCACTCTTCTGCAATAATTGCACGGACAAGGGAATCCTCAACGCCATAAGTCGCCGTGATATTACACGCTTCGCTGACTTAGCGTCCATAGTACAAAAGTACTGTGCGATGGAAAGCGCCTGGAAAACCGAAATAAAATTTTGGGACAATCCGGCCCTGAATACAAACCCAGTCCGAAATAAAAGGGTGCATCTTCGCCAGACACCCGGGTTAAACACCAAAAAGCAAAAACCCTCTACAGGGCATGGAACCGTATTGGAAGGATGGCTTAATGGACCCTGTAAAATTCACAGTACAGAGGCCACAGGAAGCCACCCCGGGGATACCAGTACGGTATTAACAGTCTTCGAGAGTTTCGCATCAAATAATATGCGAAAAAGAACACTCCGCAGCCTTGCCGAAGTCTACCAAGTAGCAACAATAAACCCATGGAGTGACACGGCTATTACTTTTAATGCCAGTGATGAACCTAAATTCCGAACAGCCCGAGCACCAGCCGCATTGGTCCTTAGTCCAATAGTGGACGGCTTTCGCCTCACCAAGGTACTCATGGATGGAGGCAGTGGATTAAACCTCATTTATGAGGAAACCCTTCAAAAAATGGAAATAGACCGGAACCGCATTGAGCGAAGCAGCACAACCTTTAGAGGAATAATCCCCAGTCGGGAAGCGCGCTGTACAGGAAAAATCACACTAGATGTGGTATTCGGCACGCCGGATAATTACAGGTCCGAAGAGGTCACGTTCCAAGTGGCCCCGTTCAGTAGCGGATACCACGCTCTGCTAGGGCGGGAAGCGTTTACAATCTTCCAAGCAATACCCCATTACGGGTACATGAAGCTCAAGATGCTCGGGCCGAACGGAATCATCACTCTCGCTAGTGATCCGGACATAGCACTCCGCGCCAAAAATAAGACAGCCGCACTGGCCCTTGAGGCACTATCTGAAGCCCTAGCGGCTGAGGAGCTGACTGCGCTGCGCTCCATGGTGAACAGGGACGATGTGATACTCGACAAAAGATCCAAGTCCACCTCCTTTAAACCAGCGGACGAAATAGTCAAATTCCAGGTCCATCCAACGGACCCCAATAAAACAGCTTCCATCGGGGCACAATTAAACCCTGATGTAGACGCCGCACTGCGAGAGTTCCTACGTGAGAACTGGGACATTTTCGCCTGGCACCCTTCAGACATGCCAGGAATCCCACGCAGGCTGGCCGAACACAGCTTAAATATCCTAAAAGGATTCAAACCTGTTAAACAGGCTCTTCGGCGTTTTTCCGAACCTAAGAGATAGGCCATGGGAGAGGAGCTAGCCAAGCTATTAGAGGCCGGATTCATCAGAGATATAATACATCCGTACTGGCTAGCAAACCTGGTGATGGTACCAAAGAAGGACAAATCCTGGCGCCTGTGCGTTGATTTTAAAGACCTTAACAAGGCTTGCCCAAAGGATCCCTTCCCCCTCCCACGCATCGATCAAATTATCGACGCTACCGCAGGACACGATTCGTTGTGTTTCCTCGACGCATATTCCGGCTACCATCAAATCAAGATGGCAGAGTCAGACCAAGCCGCGACGGCATTCATCACACCATACGGCCCATTCTGCTTCAAGACAATGCCCTTCGGGCTTAAAAACGCCGGCGCAACATATCAGCGCATGATTCAGACATGTCTGGCAAACCAAATCGGCAAAACAGTGGAGGCATACGTAGATGACGTGGTTGTTAAAACAAGACATGTAGACGACTTGAGGCTCACATTTGATAACCTCCGAACATACGACATCAAGCTCAACCCAAAAAAATGTGTTTTTGGCGTTCCAGCCGGAAAGCTCTTGGGCTTCATTTTATCCGGTAGAGGAATTGAAGCAAATCCGGCGAAGATCTGAGCTCTGTCGCAACTGGATATCCCAAAGGACCTCAAACAAATACAAAAATTAACCGGATGCGTAGCGGCTCTAAGCCGCTTTATCTCCCGCTTGGGAGAAAAGGCACTACCCCTGTACCGCCTCCTTCGGCGCACCGAACACTTTGAGTGGACGGATGCAGCCACGGCCGGACTCGATGAAATAAAAGCCATATTGGCAACAAACCCAGTCCTGGCCGCGCCAAACATTGGCGAACCAATGCTATTGTACATTGCAGCAACCCATCAGGTTGTAAGCGCAGTGCTCGTCGTCGAACGAGAAACGGACGGACACAAATTCCCCCTTCAAAAGCCGGTCTATTATGTGTCCACTGTCCTCACTCCGTGCAAATCACGGTACCCGCATTATCAAAAGATTACATACGTGGTATTCATGGCATCCCGGAAGCTGCGACACTACTTTCAAGAGTGTTCAATAACAGTAGCCTCGGAAGTACCACTTAACGATATTATAAACAACCGCGACGCAACGGGCCGGATTGCAAAATGCGCCATTGAGCTCCTCCCATTCGACATAACCTATAAGCCACGGCGAGCTATCAAGTCGCAAGTTTTGGCCGACTTCGTCGCAGAATGGACGGAGGCCGAACTCCCTAAAGAGTACGGCACATATTCAAACTGGATCATGCACTTCGACGGCTCCAAAATGTTGGCCGGTCTAGGGGCTGGCGTCGTTTTGATGTCCCCCATAGGAGACACAGTTCAATACGTACTCCAAATTATGTACACAGACTCCAACAATGCAGCCGAATATGAGGCCCTTTTACATGGTCTCCGGATGGCAGTATCCATGGGCATTCAATGCCTAGAGGTGCACGGGGATTCGAACCTCGCGATATCCCAAATAAATGGAGACTTCGATGCCAAGGATCCAAAAATGGCAGCTTATCGCAACACCGTCTTAAAAATGTCAGCTCGGTTCGAAGGGCTCGAATTTCATCATATAGCCCGGGAAAATAATCAGGCGGCGGATGTCCTAGCACGCATCGGCGCAAAACGCGATGCAGTCCCCCCCAACATCTTCTTGGAAAGGCTATTCAAGCCATCCGTAGTATGGGAAGGGGAACCCGGCAATAATAGCCCGGACTCAACCGCACTGCCCAACACCGAACAATCTGACATAATTGGAGGCTCTGCCAATGAAATCACACCTTTAGCCCACGTAATAATGGCCGTCATCACCCTGTGGACAGAACCATTCCTAGCCTACCTTACTAGGCAGGAACTCCCAGAGGACCAAAACGAGGCACGCTGCATAGTGCGGCGATCTAAAGCCTATAAAGTCCATGAGGGAGAGCTTTATAAGAAAAGCACTACCGGAGTCCTTCAAAGGTGCATCTCCGAAGAGGACGGGCGGAACCTCCTGGCTGAAATTCATGCTGGACTAGGTGGTCATCACGCTGCAGCTCGGTCCCTTGTAAGCAAGGCTTTCCGTACAGGCTTTTACTGGCCGACGGCCCGGGCAGACGCTCAGGACTTAGTCCAACGATGCGTCGGTTGCCAGCTTTTTGCAAACCAAAGCCATATGCCACCCACCGCCCTCCAAACTATCCCCATCACTTGGCCCTTCGTGGTCTGGGGGCTTGACATGGTTGGACCCCTTAAAGGCGGAACCCACAAGAAAAAATACTTACTGGTCATGGTGGATAAGTTCACCAAATGGATAGAAGCCAAGCCTGTCAAGACGGCCGAATTCGGACCAGTGATAGACTTTATATCCAGGGTCATACACCGTTACGGCGTCCCCCACAGCATCATCACTGATAACGGCATGAACTTTACGGCCGATGAGGTAAAACTCTGGTGCAAAAACATGGGCATCAAGCTCGATTATGCTTCCATCTATCACCCACAAACTAACGGTCAGGTCGAATGTGAAAATGGCCTTATCATGAGCGGCATCAAATCCAGATTAGTGCGGTCCCTTAAGGAATCTAATATGCACTCGGTAGAGGAGCTAGACTCGTACTCTGGGGGCTGCGGACCATGCCGACTCGCACCGCCGGATACACACCATTCTTCATGGTGTACGGCGCAGAGGCAGTTCTACCCTGCGACATAATTCATGACTCACCTCGAGTGCGCATGTATGAAGAAAGAGAAGCCAAGCTCGATCGGCAGGACAGTTTGGACGCCTTGGAGGAGGAGCGTGACGTGGCAAAAGCCCGTTCCGCATTCTATCAACAGCAGGCTCAAAGATATCAAAGCATAGAAGTACGGGCCAAAAATTACAACGTTGGCGAATTAGTTCTACGCCTGCCGGACAAGAAAAAGGACAAACTCAAGCCCAAGTGGGAAGGTCCCTTTATAATTGACCAAGTCCTGACTGGTGGAGCGTACCGCCTGCGAGATGCATCGGATAACCGACTCGAGCCGAACCCATGGAACGCATCCCGTCTCCAAAGATTCTATGCCTAGCGCCGGACTCTGTGTTCGTCTCCTTCCTCTGTCCATTTTTTATAATTTTTGTCTTACATTTCTCTCCTTCTCCCTCTCCTTTCTCTCATAGCCTTTAAAGGCTCATCAAGTGACGCGCCATCCGCGCTCATTAAACCTGGGGGCTTCTTTAAACAGAAGCTTATTTATACGGGCTTTATGCCCAACACATGTGTCACACTTCCGCATGTACCTTTTATTCACCATTATATGCATCGATATGACTTAAGTTTTGGCCAAGCTAGGTTGCCTGGCTCCTGTGCTTACCCCTACGTTCCTGATTGTTCGGCTAGGTGGTAAAGGGGGCACCTCTGCGATTGTTATTGCCGGGTCAGCCGGATGTGTACCTCAGACTGGGTGAAGCCGAAAGCTAGCGTTCTTAAGGGAATATTCGGTCGGTGAACTAAAGATGTTTTTTCACTTATTCATTTATGCGCCCCCAGATGTTTTTTCCCGCGTATCTTTTTCGCAGAATGGACATGCACTTTAGGGCATGCCTCCCTGGGAAAGGAACCCCTAACGGAACTATTCTCCCTGGAAGATGTTTCTTACTAACCATGTAATATAACATAACTAGTTGGGAACTTGTCTGTTCAAGCACTAATGACCCCTACGCCTGGTCTCCATGCATACCCCGGTTCTTATATAACCACAAGGGTATTCGGACACACTCCGGACCGTCAGGTCCCGAGGTCGAAGCGAAAAGGTCGGCCATGACAAACGATCTACAATCCGGCTAGAAGGCATTACACATGTCAATTAAAATTACATAGTCATTCTGACTGATTGTATTCCTCTTCAATACCATCTAACAGGCCGTCTAGTTTACAGTCCTGCTGGGAATACTTTGCGGCCAATTCTACTTGGCCGTATACTAAGCTTACAGGGATCTCCTTCCCATCGGGCCCTACAGGTCCGACCTCGGCCATGTGGTTTGGGTCAGCCTTCGTGTACCGCGTCTTCACCATGGCCCAGGCCTCCCTAGCGCCTTGACGGCAGGCCGATATATTCCACAATCGGAAGCGCCGCCGCGCTTCCTTCAGCTTCTCTGCAAGCTCTCCAAGGCCTTCGGGCATGGAGATGGATGGCCACAAGGCCTGGGCGACACCTTGAATCACCTACCGAACTCGCTCGTACAGTTACAAGAGCTCGGGAAGAAGGTCACCCGTCGAACCGGACATCTCCTCTGTAGGACGACCTGTTAGCATACCTACAGACATTACTCTGTTAGTCGACTTCCTCGCCGAACTCTTTTTTCAAAGGTTCGTTCAAGCACTTACTAAATATGCCACGTCGAAGCCGCTGATTCTCCTTAACGGAGTCCGACAACTGGGCACGAACATCTTTCAGTTCAATGCCCAGCTTGGTGTTGGCATCTTGGAGATCGATCTTCTCCCGCCTCACCTTTGTCAGCACGCTCTCACCAACCTTTAGCTGGCGTAGGAGTTGTTGCTTTTCCGGATCTAATCCGGCGCCATCTACAATTTCATTTGTCAGATTTGCACACATGCCGCACTTCACACAATACTTATCTTTTTGAAGCATATATTACCAGAGGGGGTCTCCTTGGGCTCCCCCGTCACGGCTAGTGCGGCCTCAAGTTGGGCTTTGCACTCTTCTAGCTCCTGGGACAGTTGGGTATTCTTCGCTGAAAAAACCTGCATATTACATGATCCTTAAATCAGTTATTCTAACTGTTTCAAGTCTCGGGGGCTACTGATATATATCATCATCAAATTTTCTTACCCGTATGTCTTTTACATATTGCTCCGTGGCTCTGGCTAGACCATTTTGAGCGGCACGGAGGTACGCATCTCCCGAGTTGAAGGCATCCAATGCCTCTTGGGAGAAACAAGTGTCGCGAAGAACTGTCCGGCGATGCCTGTGGTTCATGGCACTCTCCACCTCGGAATTGGTGGCAGACAGCCTGTCCGCATCCTTTGTCGGAGGAGCGTCCGGTGCGCGCCTCGTGTTTGCCTCCACCTCCGGACCAGGCTTTGGAGCCTGGCTGGTGGAGGTGCGATTGGCAGCCTCTCCGGATATAGTCCGGCGAGGTCTTTTTGTCCTAAAAAGAGCATGAGTGTTAACATGCCTTGAAGGAATAACACCTGGGAATAAGAGGGCGCACTGTACCTTTGCGCCGGCGCCTCAGTCCGGACTGCACTTCTTTTCATCCCACGGGGCCCTGCAGCCCCTTGTTGGCTAGTTGCCGCAGGCTCGGCCTCCCGTCTCAAGAACCTCCCCTGCAAAACACGGTTGTTGTCAGGAAACTGAAAAACACACGAGGGTGGATCCCTTTTCGAGGAGCAGCCCTGGATAATCGGCCGTAATGGCCACCAAGGCATTGTCCTTGCTCAGTTGATAAAACACCCCATCAATCAACTCCACAGATAAGTCCAGATCCTCTTCGGAGGCCGGATCGAGGGACCGTTCTGGATCCTCGGGCTGTGGAGGCGGGCTGTTTATTTCCTTTACTTCCTGGCGCAGTTCCTGCATTGGAGTCGTTAGACTATATATTTAATGATGGGAATATAAAACGGATGGGCAAGTAAAATTGTCCGCTTACCCAACTTGGAGGATTGTACATAGTAAATCCACCCTGTGGGTTGACGCGGAGAAATTCCTCCTCTTCTCCCTTGTACAAAGCGGACAAGATCTTTATTAGAGCGGCAGCCGAGTCCAGCCCCTTACGGCCGTGACGGGTGGCGTCATCCTCCCCGTTGAAGTCCCACATGAGGTGGCCTCTATACTGAAGCGGTTGCACCCCCCGCATGATACATGCGGCCACGACTCCGATCATGGTTAGTCCGGAATGAGCTAATAATCTTATCCGGCCCATCAGGTAAAGGACGTCCTTGTCACTTTCTCTCTGAGGGCTCCGTGGGCGCTAGCTTAGGCGTTTCTTCAGGGGAGCGCTGTTGAACTCAGGGAGGCCGATCCGAACAGGATCCGACAACGGGACATCCTCTAAATAAAACCATTCCGAAGGCCAGTCCTCGGACGCCTTCCTTGGGGTCCCGGATAGATATCCGGTCCCGGCGATGCGCCACACTTCGGCTCCGCCCACTTGATATATTGACCCCTCCTGAGAATAGGGCACAAGGTAGAATAGCCTCTTCCACAGCGCGAAATGAGCCTCAACACCCAAAAACAGCTCGCAAAGGGCTACGAAGCCCGCGATATGCAATATGGAGGCAGGCGTGAGGTTGTGCAGCTGGAGGCCATAGAACTCCAGGAGCCCCCGGAGAAACGGATGGATTGGAAATCCGAGCCCTCTTATTAAATAAGGGACAAGGCATACCCGCTCTCCTTTGGAGGGATTGGGGGCGCTCTCCGCTTGCTCTCCGCCATTATAGGTGGCAAGTCCGGCTCGCACCGGGACCATATAGGCCGGGGGGAGAAATCCCGTGGTCTGAAGCGACACTAGCTCGCTGTGCGGGATTGAGCATCTCTCCCAATCTCCAGGATGAGGGCTGGAAAGGCGAGAGGAGGAGCTGCGACGGCTGGCCATGGTGGAATGGACCTTTGTCGGATACGCTCTGATGAATACTTGTGGAGGGGAGAAGGTGTGGTTTGGATCTAAATCCTCGTCCCTTTAAATAGGCGGCTCATTTACGCGGCTAGGGGTGTGAATGTAAAAACACCCAGACTTTTCGTATTCGTTTGACACGTGGAAGACAACCATTATTGGGCGTAGAAGCCAAGGAGTGCTACATTTACAAGAAACCGGACATTATTCAACAGGTACATGAAATTCGGAGGAGAACCTGCCTTGCAATGCCGAAGACAAATTTGCACGCTGGACTCATCGTCATTGAAGCCTGGATCGGGGGCTACTGAGGGAGTCCTGGATTAGGGGGTGTCCGGATAGCCAGACTATACCTCCGGCCGGACTCCTGGACTATGAAGATACAAGATTGAAGACTTCGTCCCGTGTCCGGAAGGGACTTTCCTTGGCGTGGAAGGCAAGCTTGGCGATACGGATATGTAGATCTCCTACCATTGTAACCGACTCTGTGTAACCCTAGCCCCCTCTGGTGTCTATATAAACCGGAGGGTTTAGTCCGTAGCACCAAGAACAACAATCATACCATAGGCTAGCTTCTAGGGTTTAGCCTCCTTGATCTCGTGGTAGATCTACTCTTGTACTACCCATATCATCAATATTAATCAAGTAGGAGTAGGGTTTTACCTCCATCGAGAGGGCCCGAACCTGGGTAAAAACATCATGTCCCTTGTCTCCTGTTACCATCCGCCTAGACGCACAGTTAGGGACCCCCTACTTGAGATCCGCCGGTTTTGACACCGACAGATATATTTCTCGTTTATGGAGGTGACAAAGAGCTCATCGTAAATGGTTACGTTGATGCAAGCTTTGACACTGATCCAGACAATTCTAAATCACAAACCGGATAAGTGTTTACATTGAACGGTGGAGCTGTCAGTTGGTGCAGTTCTAAACAAAGCGTCGTGGCGGGATCTACGTGTGAAGTAGAGTACATAGCTGCTTCGGAAGCAGCAAATGAAGGAGTCTGGATGAAGGAGTTCATATCCGATCTAGGTGTCATACCTAGTGCATCGGGTCCAATGAAAATCTTTTGTGACAATACTGGAGCAATTGCCTTAGCGAAGGAATCCAGATTTCACAAGAGAACCAAGCACATCAAGAGACGCTTCAATTCCATCCGGGATCTAGTCCAGGTGGGAGACATACAAATTTGCAAGATACATACGGATCTGAATGCTGCAGACCCATTGACTAAGCCTCTTCCACGAGCAAAACATGATCAGCACCAAGGCTCCATGGGTGTTAGAATCATTACTGTGTAATCCAGATTATTGACTCTAGTGCAAGTGGGAGACTGAAGGAAATATGCCCTAGAGGCAATAATAAAGTTATTATTTATTTCCTTATATCATGATAAATGTTTATTATTCATGCTAGAATTGTATTAACCGGAAACATAATACATGTGTGAATACATAGACAAACAGAGTGTCACTAGTATGCCTCTACTTGACTAGCTCATTGATCAAAGATGGTTAAGTTTCCTAGCCATAGACATGAGTTGTCATTTGATTAACGATATCACATCATTAGGAGAATGATGTGATTGACATGACCCATTCCGTTAGCTTAGCACCCGATCGTTTAATATGTTGCTATTGCTTTCTTCATGACTTATACATGTTCCTATGACTATGAGATTATGCAACTCCCGTTTACCGGAGGAACACTTTGTCTGGTACCAAACGTCACAACGTAAGTGGGTGATTATAAAGGTGCTCTATAGGTGTCTCCGAAGGTACTTGTTGGTTTGGCGTATTTCGAGATTAGGATTTGTCACTCCGATTGTCGGAGAGGTATCTCTGGGCCCTCTCGGTAATGCACATCACTTAAGCCTTGCAAGCATTGCAACTAATGAGTTAGTTGCGAGATGATGTATTAGATGTATTACAGAACGAGTAAAGAGACTTACTGGTAATGAGACTGAACTAGGTATTGAGATACCAACGATTGAATCTCGGGCAAGTAACATACCGATGACAAAGGGAACAACGCATGTTGTTATGCGGTCTGACCGATAAAGATCTTCGTAGATTATGTAGGAGCCAATATGGGCATCCAGGTCCCGCTATTGGTTATTGACAAGAGAGGTGTCTCGGTCATGTCTACATAGTTCTCGAACCCGTAGGGTCCGCACGCTTAACGTTCGTTGACGATATAGTACTATGAGTTATGTATGTTGGTGACCGAATGTTGTTCGGAGTTTTGGATGAGATCACTGATATGACAAGGAACTCCGGAATGGTCCGGAAGTAAAGATTGATATGTGGATAGTAGTGCTTGATCTCCGGAAGGGTTCCGGAATTCACCGGAAGGGGTTCCGGATGTTTCCCGAAATGTTTGGGCGCGAGAACACTTTATCTGGGCCAAAGGGGAAAGCCCACAAGGTTTTCGGAAAGCGCAAAAGGAAGTTTTGCGGAGTCCAGGGGCCAGACGCCAGGGTCCCTAGCGTCTGGGTCCAGACGCCGGGAACCCTGGCGTCTGGCCCTGGAGTCCGAGAAGGACTCTTGCCTTTCGGGTGAAACCGACTTTGTGGAGGCTTTTACTCCAAGTTTCGACCCCAAGGCTCAACATATAAATAGGGGTAGGGCTAGCACCCAAGACACATCAAGAAACACCAAGCCGTGTGCCGGCAACCCCGTCTCCTCTAATTTATCCTTTGTCATAGTTTTCGTAGTGCTTAGGCGAAGCCCTGCAAAGATTGTTCTTCACCAACACCGTCACCACGCCGTCATGCTGCCGGAACTCATCTACTACTTCGCCCCTCTTGCTGGATCGAGAAGGCGAGGACGTCACCGAGCTGAACGTGTGCAGAACTCGGAGGTGCCGTGCTTTTGGTGCTTGGATCGGTCGGATCGTGAAGACGTACGACTACATCAACCGCATTGATATAACGCTTCCGCTTACGGTCTACGAGGGTACGTAGACAACACTCTCCCCTCTCGTTGCTATGCATCACCATGATCTTGCGTGTGCGTAGGAAATATTTTGAAATTACTACGTTCCCCAACACCATCCGCTTCTTTCACCAGAGATACAGGCGCGAGCACAATTCCGCAGACGGCGGCAGCCAAGCAGAGATCCAACCAGCTCATGGACATCCCCAGCCACAGCTTCAGCAGTCGCGGCCCCCTTGCGCTGCACCGCACTGCTGCTCGATGGACAGCCAAAGCACAGCGCTGTTGATGGCTAGCACCAACCTGCTCCTTGTGATCGCTATGGGCGTGTTTGGTTGCCATTGTGAACAGTTCCTGCATCTCATACACTTCTCAACTCAGTCTGGTTGAGCAAAAACAGGCCCTAATACGCCATCTACAAGTTGTTTGGTTGCCTGCATCTAGTGTCCCTGCATTAGGTTATACGCAAGTGCACTTTGTTTGGTTGCTTACATTGGCCCAAGCGGCACATGAACATGGCGTTTGGTTACATACAGCGTACATGTTGTGCTTACCTTGTACCCTAGTTGGTGAGCTTATCCACAATGATCACACCTAGCACACCAAAGCCACAACACAACAATGATGATGAACTGGGCGAAGATGATGAACTTCTCCAGCTTCAGCCAAAACTGACGATCCACCTTGACACCTCCAACCTTGCCACTGTCAACACTGCTGCCTCCATGCTTTCGCACCATCCTTCTTTGCCTTTGCTGTTACTACCTTGAGTGCAGCGGCAGCAACAACAGCAGCAGGAGTTGGCTCAACGAGCACTACTGGCATATAGAGGGAATCAAACGCGAACACCTCTGAATCAGGTGCCATCTCGGACATAGGCTGCGAGTCCTTCGACAAACGATGGAGCAAACTGGCTGCCGGACAGGACAAGGGCCTGACTAAGATCTTGCGTCTGCGTGGTCATGTCCTACAATCATAGCACGCACTGACAATAAGTATAGCACACAACATACCGGACAATCCATGAAAGCAGGAGCATACATGTACATGGTTCATCACTATCATAGCAAGCACATGCTTCATCGCTATCATACTAAGCACATATGGTTCATCGCTATCATACTAAGCATACCGGACAATCTATGAGCACGAACATACATCTACAACAAACATCGTGCTACAAATGGACCACCAATAGCTACAAGTCACAGATCTAAGCACGAATCAACACAAGCACAAGGTTCAACTTCAAACTCTACTACTAATCTAGCCTACCACATGCTTGAACATCTAGCCCTACCACAAATTGCAACCGCAGGATAGCAATCAACCATATCAGCTCACAAATCAGTCCACTAATCAACCATGCATCTAGATCAAACCCTAGCTGCAGCTCAGAACTAGTTAGAAGGAACAAAGATAAAGGGGGATTGAACTCACAGAGGCCATGGCTGCAGCTCGAGGATGAGGGAGGAAGTCGTAGAAGATCAACGCCGGCCGATGAAGGAGCGCCGACGTCGTGGATCGCCGGCCGATGAAGATGTGCTGCTTACCTACTCGTCGGTGCTGATACGTGTCGGCGGGAAAGCTCGAACGAAGGGAGAATGGTGGCGGGAGCTGGGGCGGTGAGGGAGGGGGCTAAATAGGGGTGGACTCGGCGAGAGGTGAGCCGAAATCCTCCCACCGATTTTTCGGTGATGCGGGCTGATAACCCACAAGTGTAGGGAATCGCAACAGCTTTCGAGGGTAGAGTATTCAACCCAAATTTATTGATTCGACACAAGGGGAGCCAAAGAATATTCTCAAGTATTAGCAATTGAGATGTCAATTCAGCCACACCTGGATAACTTAATATCTGCAGCAAGGTATTTAGTAGCAAAGTAATATGATAGTAGTGGTAACGGTAACAAAAGAGCAATGAAAGTAAAAGCAATATTTTTGGTATTTTGTAGTGATTGTAACAATAGCAACGGGAAAGTAAATAAGTGTAAACCAGTATATGGAAAGCTCGTAGGCATTGGATCTGTGATGGATAATTATGCCGGATGCGGTTCATCATGTAACAGTCATAACCTAGGGTGACATAGAACTAGCTCCAATTCATCAATGTAATGTAGGCATGTATTCCGAATATAGTCATACGTGCTTATGGAAAAGAACTTGCATGACATCTTTTGTCCTACCCTCCCATGGCAGCGGGGTCCTAATGGAAACTAAGGGGTATTAAGGCCTCCTTTTAATAGAGAACCGGAACAAAGCATTAGCACTTAGTGAATACATGAACTCCTCAAACTATGGTCATAACCGGGAGTGGTCCCGATTATTGTCACTTCGGGGTTGCCGGATCACAACACATAGTAGGTGACTATAGACTTGCAAGATAGGATCAAGAACTCACATATATTCATGAAAACATAATAGGTTTAGATCTGAAATCATGGCACTCGGGCCCAGTGACAAGCATTAAGCATAGCAAAGTCATAGCAACATCAATCTCAGAACATAGTGGATACTAGGGATCAAACCCTAACAAAACTAACTCGATTACATGATAGATCTCATCCAACCCATCACCGTCCAGCAAGCCTATGATGGAATTACTCATGCACGGAGGTGAGCATCATGAAATTGGTGATGGAGGATGGTTGATGACGACGGCGGCGACGAATCCCCCTCTCCGGAGCCCCGAACGGACTCCAGATCAGCCCTCCCGAGAGGTTTTAGGGCTTGGCGGCGGCTTTGTATTATAAAACGCGATGATTTCTTCTTCTTTTATTTTTTTCTCCCCGAAAGCAAATATATAGAGTTGGAGTTGGAGTCGGAAGGTCTCCAGGGGGCCCACAAGGTAGGGGGGCGCGCCCTAGGGGGGGCGCCCCCCACCCTCGTGGATAGGGTGTGGGCCCCCTGGTCTTCATCTTTGGCGAGGATTTTTTTTTATTTTTTATAAGATGTTCCGTGGAGTTTCAGGTCATTTCGAGAACTTTTGTTGTCTGCACATAAAACAACATCATGGCAATTCTGCTGAAAACAGCGTCAGTCCGGGTTAGTTCCATTCAAATCATGCAAGTTAGAGTCCAAAACAAGGGCAAAAGTGTTTGGAAAAGTAGATACGACGGAGACGTGTCAACTCCCCCAGCTTAAACCCTTGCTTGTCCTCAAGCAATTCAGTTGATAAACTAAAAGAGTAAAAGAGAAACTTTTACAAACTCGGTTTGCTCTTGTTGTTGTAAATATGTCAAGCCAGCATTCAAGTTTTCAGCAAAGATCATAACTAACCACATTTGCAATAATTCTCAGGTCTCATGATTACTCATATCAATAGAATAATCAACTAGCGAGCCATAATAATAAATTTCGGATGACAACACTTTCTCAAAACAATCATAATATGATATAACATGATGGTATCTCGCTAGCCCTTTCTGAGACCGCAAAACATAAATGCAGAGCACCTTTAAAGATCAAGGACTGACTAGACATTGTAATTCATGGTAAAAGAGATCCAATCATAGTCATACCCAATATAGATTAACAGTAATGAATGCAAATGACAGCTGTGCTCTCCAGCTAGTGCTTTTGATAAGAGGGTGATGACTCAACATAAAAGTAAATAGATAGGCCCTTCGTAGAGGGAAGCAGGGATTTGTAGAGGTGCCAGAGCTCGGTTTTGAAATAGAGATAAATAATATTTTGAGCGGTACACTTTCATTGTCAACATAACAACTAAGAGATGGCGATATCTTCCATGTCACACACATTATAGGTGGTTCCCAAACAGAATGGTAAAGTTTATACTCCCCCTCCACCAACAAGCATCAATCCACGACTTGCTCGAAACAACGAGTGCCTCCAACAAACATCAGGTCCCAGGGGGAGTTTTGTTTGCAATTAATTTTGATTTAGTTTGCATAAAGCATGGGACTGAGCATCCCGGTGACCAGCCATTTTCTCGTGAGTGAGGAGCGGAGTCCACTCCTCTTGAGAATAACCCGCCTAACATGGAAGATAAGGGTAGCCCTAGTTGATACATGAGCTATTCGAGCATACAAAACAGAATGTTTATTTGAAGGTTTAGAGTTTGGCACATACAAATTTACTTGGAACGGCAGGTAGATACCACATATAGGAAAGGTATAGTGGACTCATATGGAATAACTATGGGGTTTAAGGGATTGGATGCACAAGAAGTATTCCCGCTTAGTACAAGTGAAGGCTAGCAAAAGACTGGGGAGCGACCAACTAGAGAGCGACAACAGTCATGTACATGCATTAAAATTAATAAACATTGGATGCAAGCATGAGTAGGATATAATCCACCATGAACATAAATATCGTGAAGGCTATGTTGATTTGTTTCAACTACATGCGTGAACATGTGCCAAGCCAAGTCACTTAAATCATTCAAAGGAGGATACCACCCCACTATACCACATCATAACCGTTTCGATAGCATGTTGGCACGCAAGGTAAACCATTATAACTCATAGCTAATCAAGCATGGCATAAGCAACTATGATCTCTAGTTGTCATTGCAAACATGTTTATTCATAATAAGCTGAATCAAGAACGATGAACTCATCATATTTAGAAAAACAAAAGAGGTCGAGTTCATACCAGCTTTTCTCATCTCAGTCAGTCCATCATATATCATCATAATTGCCTTTCACTTGCACAACCGAACGATGTGAATAATAATAAGAGTGCACGTGCATTGGACTAAGCTGGAATCTGCGAGCATTCAATAAACAGGAGAAGACAAGGCAATATGGGCTCTTGGTTAAATCAATCAATAATGCATATAAGAGCCACTTCAACAATTTAATTATGGTCTCCTCCTATTGACCCCCAAAGAAAAGAAAAGAAAAGATATAAAACTATTTACATGGGAAAGCTCCCAACACTACAAGAATCAGCTACTTTGCCATCTGCCACGGCGGACGGCAAAGCCAGGGACGGCGGACGGCAAACAGTGACGGCAAAGACAGGGTCGGCAAACAGGCCCTTTGCCGTCTGCTTTTTATGACGGACGGCAAAGAGTCCTTTGCCTACAGCGGCGGACGGCAAAGAGGAGGGACGGCAAAATACTGGACGTCCGCCAGCGTTAGTCTGTTAGGCGGCTAACGGCGGCCTTTGCTGTTAGCCAGCGGACGGCAAATGGGTAGCTGATGGGTAGCTGGTGCCCAAGAGTCATGATAAATTGAAGATATTTTGTCTCAAGAGTCATGATTGGCACATATGGATTGAGCGGGTAATGCCGGTGATGTTGCGTGGCTTCATCCCTGAGGATGAATGGCTAGTACTGGCAGAACTCAGCTATTTCTTCCGTGTTCTTTGTGCGAAAGAACTATCGCCTGGCGTGCTAGAAGAAATGGAAGAGTTGGCACCGGAGTTGATCTGCAAGTTAGAGAAGATCTTTCCACCGGGCTTCTTTAATCCAATGCAGCATTTGATTTTGCATCTCCCGACCGAGGCAAGATTGGGGGGGGGGCGTGCAAAATCTTTGGTGCTACCCAACTGATAGGATGCAGAAGACGCTTCGAGAAAAATGTAAAAATAAACGTAGAATTGAAGCATCGATGGCTGAGGCATTCATCACAGAGGAGGCGGCAAACTTCGTAACAGTACAGTACAAAGCCAAAAATCGTCATTTGCATAATCCGAAGCCTCGGTACAATGATGACGACCCTAAAAAGGGTGGATCCAACCTCAGCCTATTCAAAGGGAATCTCGCACCAGCTAGTGTTTCACATCCAGTATCTTTCAAAGTAGGTCTTTGCCATTAGCCAGTTCTTTGCCGTCTGCTTTTGGGTAGCTGATGGCAAAGAGCTTCTTTGCCGTCCGCTAGCTGACGGCAAAGAGCTGACAGATGGCAAGGTAGTTGATTCCAGTAGTGCAACAAGCAAAAGAAGAACGGGAAATATTTTTGGGTTTCTTTTAATTATTACTGCTACAGCAAGAAAAGTAAACTACTACTAATTTTTTTGGTTTTCTTAAGGTTTAATAAACACACAAGAAGAAAGCAGGAAAAAGAAAATAAACTAACATGGATATTACAATGAAAGAGTATGAGCACCGACATAAATGTAATGTCGGTGAGAAATACGTACTCCCCCAAGCTTAGGCTTTTGGCCTAAGTTGGTTTATTGCGAGGGATAGCCTGGCAGATACCCGTAGGTGTAGCTGGGGTCGTACTGAGACGCAGCGACTATCGCCGCCTGAGCTGCAGCGTGGCGTCGGGCTGCCTTTGCTCTCCTCTCGTACTCATCTGCCTCCTCTCTGGTAATAACATATCTTCCTTTTGTCTGAGAATCAAAGAAGGTAGGAGCAGGGAGAGTAATACAGACAACATGCCGTTTGTTAAAGATTAGTCGATACTGGAGAGGTGATTCAAGCCTCTCGACAAACTGGTGGGAGGCCGTAGAATTAAAATCTAAATAAACAGGAGGCAACTCCATATCACCCTCACGAACGTCCACTTCAAGAAAATTAGCTAAGTGGGTTGCATAAATTCCTCCAAAGAAATCTCCATTATATCTATTATGATGCAACCTACGAGCAATAATGGCTCCCATGTGATAAGATTGGTCTCCTAACACAGCACTCCTAAGAATGCTAAGGTCAGGGACACACATGTGACATGCTTCATCCTTAGCATTTATGCACCTACCTATAAAGAGAGCAAAATAATGTATAGCAGGAAAGTGAATGCTCCCTATGGTAGCTTGCGTTATATCTCTAGATTCCCCTACGGTTATACCAGCAAGAAAGTCTCTAAATTCAGATTTACGTGGATCAATAGTACTACCCCATTGTGGAAGTTTGCAAGCAAGAGTAAAATCCTCTAAGTCCATGGTATAAGATTTGTCATAAAGATCAAACATGACTGAAGGAGAATAACGCGAAGATGAAAATTCAAACCTCCTCACAAATGAGCTTGTGAGATCATGGTACTGTGGGCATTTGTCTGCCTCGAAGTCCACAAGATCGGCGTTACACAAATATGCGTTAAATTCTTCTTCGATTCCCGCTCGATCCATGAAATTTTCCGACGGCCATTCACAGGGCCGCACTAGAGCATCCCTTGGGGGCTCCTCATCGGCATCATGCATTACAAGCCTAGGGCCTTGCTTCCTTGAAGAACCACCTTGGAACATCTTCCTAAGCATATTGTTTTGTCTGAAAATTTTCTGAAATTTTTAGTAACTTCAAACAAAAGTGAACCAACTTCAATAAAATTGATAGTAACTACTCATACAAGTGCCTAGAGCCTATATCAAGCATTAGAACTACTTGGAACCATATAAATTTGACATGCAAGCTCAAGAACATGGTCACCTATGCAGCACAAATTTGCAATGAATAAAGCACAAGAACAAAAACTAATTGGACCAATGGAGGAGTCACATACCAAGGAACAATCTCCCCAAGCAGTTTTGTGAGAGGTGCTTTGAGCAAGGAGATCGAAAATCGCAACAAAGTGAGCTAGAACTCGTACTTGAGCTGGTTATTCGGGTTTGTGGGAGGAATAAGAAGAGGATGGGTGCAGGAATAAGTGGAGGAGGACCACCTGTTGGGGAACGTAGTAATTTCAAAAAAATTCCTACGCACACGCAAGATCATGGTGGTGCATAGCAATGGGAGGGGAGAGTGTTGTCTACGTACCCTCGTAGACCGAAAGAGGAAGTGTTAGCACAACGTGGTTGATGTAGTCGTACATCTTCACGATCCGACCGATCAAGTACCAAACGCATGGCACCTCCGAGTTCAGCACACGTTCAGCTCGATGACGTCCCTCGAACTCCGATCCAGCCGAGTGTTGAGGGAGAGTTTCGTCAGCACGACGGCGTGGTGAGGATGATGATGTTCTACCGACGCAGGGCTTCGCCTAAGCACCGCTACAGTATTATCGAGGTGGACTATGGTGGAGGGGGGCACCGCACACGGCTAAAAGATCAAACGATCAATTGTTGTGTCTCCAAGGGGTGCCCAGCCCCCTCCCTGTATATAAAGGAGTGGAGGAGGGGGAGGGCTGGCCCTCTCTGTGGCGCGCCCTAGGAGGAGCCCTACTCCCACCGGGAGTAGGATTCCCCCCCCTTCCAAGTAGTGGAGTAGGAGTCAAGGAAAGGGGAGAGAGAAGAGAAGGAAGGAGGGGGCGCAGCCCCTCCCCCTAGTCCAATTCGGACTAGGCCTTGGGGGCGCGCAGCCTCTCCTCTCGCTTTCCCCTAAAGCCAAATAAGTCCCATATACTCCCCGGCGAATTACCGTAACTCTCCGGTACTACGAAAAATACTCGAATCACTCGGAACCTTTCCGATGTCCGAATATAGTCGTCCAATATATCGATCTTCACGTCTCGACCATTTCGAGACTCCTCGTCATGTCCCCGATCTCATCCGGGACTCCGAACTACCTTCGGTACATGAAAACACATAAACTCATAATATAACCGTCATCGAACTTTAAGCGTGCGGACCCTACGGGTTCGAGAACTATGTAGCCATGACCGAGACACGTCTCCGGTCAATAACCAATAGAGGAACCTGGATGCTCATATTGGCTCCCACGTATTCTACGAAGATCTTTATCGGTCAAACCGCATAACAACATACGTTGTTCCCTTTGTCATCGGTATGTTACTTGCCCGAGATTCGATCATCGGTATCTCAATACCTAGTTCAATCTCGTTACCGGCAAGTCTCTTTACTCGTTCCGTAATACATCATCTCACAACTAACTCATTAGTTGCAATGCTTGCAAGGCTTAATTGATGTGCATTACCGAGAGGGCCCAGAGATACCTCTCCGACAATCGGAGTGACAAATCCTAATCTCGAAATACGCCAACCCAACAAATACCTTCGGAGAAACCTGTAGAGCACCTTTATAATCGCCCAGTTACTTGTGACGTTTGGTAGCACACAAAGTGTTCCTCCGGTAAACGCGAGTTGCATAATCTCATAGTCATAGGAACATGTATAAGTCATGAAGAAAGCAATAGCAACATACTAAATGATCGAGTGCTAAGCTAACGGAATGGGTCAAGTCAATCACATCATTCTCCTAATGGTGTGACCCCGTTAATCAAATGACAACTCATGTCAATGGATAGGAAACTTAACCATCTTTGATCAACGAGCTAGTCAAGTAGAGGCATACTAGTGACACTCTGTTTGTCTATGTATTCACACATGTATTATGTTTCCGGTTAATACAATTCTAGCATGAATAATAAACATTTATCATGATATAAGGAAATAAATAATAACTTTATTATTGCCTCTAGGGCATATTTCCTTCAGTCTCCCATTTGCACTAGAGTCAATAATCTAGTTCACATCACCATGTGATTTAATCCCAATAGTTCACATCACCATGTGATTAACACCCATATTTCACATCGTCATGTGACCAACACCTAAAGGATTTGCTAGAGTCAATAATCTAGTTCACATCGCTATGTGATTAACACCCAAAGAGTACTAAGGTGTGATCATGTTTTGCTTGTGAGAGAAGTTTAGTCAACGGGTCTACCACATTCAGATCCGTATGTATTTTGCAAATATTATATGTCTTCAATACTCTGCATGGAGCTACTCTAGCTAATAGCGCCCACTTTCAATATGTATCTAGATCGAGCTTAGAGTCATCCAGATCGGTGTGAAAGCTTGCATCGACGTAACTCTTTATGATGAACCTTTTATCACCTCCATAATTGAGAAACATATCCTTATTCCACTAAGGTCAATTTTGACCGCTGTCCAGTGATCTACTCCTAGATCACTATTGTACTCCCTTACAAAACTTAGTGTAGGGTATACAATAGATCTGGTACACAGCATGTCATACTTTATAGAACCTATGGCCAAGGCATAGGGAATGACTTTCATTCTCTTTCATTTTCTGTCGTGGTCGGGCTTTGAGTCTTACTCAATTTCACACCTTGTAACACAGGCAAGAACTCTTTCTTTGACTGTTCCATTTTGAACTACTTCAAAATCTTGTCAAGGTATGTACTCATTGAAAAACTTATCAGAAATGCTGTAGTGCTCCCACTCACTTTCTTGTAAATACAGGCTTCACGGCAAGTCTGTATAAAACTATATCCTTTGATCAACTTATCAAAGCGTATATTCCAACTCCAAGATGCTTGCACCAGTCCATAGATGGATCGCTGGAGCTTGCATATTTTGTTAGCACCTTTAGGATTGACAGAACCTTCTGGTTGCATCATATACAACTATTCTTTAATAAATCCATTAAGGAATGCAGTTTTGTTTATCCATTTGCCAGATTTCATAAAATGTGGCAATTTCTAACATGATTCAGACAGACTTAAGCATAGATACGAGTGAGAAACTCTCATCGTAGTCAACACCTTGAACTTGTCGAAAACCTTTTGCGACAATTCTAGCTTTGTATATAGTAACACTACTATCAGCGTCCATCTTCCTCTTGAAGATCCATTTAATCTCAATGGCTCGCCGATCATTGGGCAAGTCAATCAAAGTCCATACTTTGTTCTCATACATGGATCTCATCTCAGATTTCATGGCCTCAAGCCATTTTGCGAAATCTGGGCTCACCATCGCTTCTTCATAGTTCGTAGGTTCGTCATGGTCTAGTACCATAACTTCCAGAATAGGATTACCGTACCACTCTGGTGCGGATCTCACTCTGGTTTACCTACGAGGTTCAGTGTTAACTTGATCTAAAGTTACATGATCATCATCATTAGCTTCCTCACTAATTGGTGTAGTAGTCACAGGAACAGATTTCTGTGATGAACTACTTTCCAATAAGGGAGCAGGTACGGTTACCTCATCAAGTTCTACTTTCCTCCCACTCACTTCTTTCGAGAGAAACTCCTTCTCTAGAAAGGATCCAAATTTAGCAACAAAAGTCTTGCCTTCGGATCTATGATAGAAGGTGTACCCAACAGTCTCCTCTGGGTATCCTATGAAGACACAATTCTCCGATTTGGGTTTGAGCTTATCAGGATGAAACTTTTTCATATAAGCATCACAACCCCAAACTTTAAGAAACGACAACTTTGGTTTCTTGCTAAACCACAGTTCATTCGGTGTCATCTCAACGGATTTAGATGGTGCCCAATTTAACGTGAATGTAGCTGTCTCTAATGCATAACCCCAAAATGATAGTGTTAATCGGTAAGAGACATCATAGATCGCACCACATCAAATAAAGTACGGTTACGATGTTCGGACACACCATTACGCTGTGGTGTTCCAGGTGGCATGAGTTTGTGATACTATTCCACATTGTTTTAATTGAAGATCAACCTTGTAACTCAAATATTCGTCTCCTCGATCAGATCGTGGAAACTTTATTTTTCTTGTTACGATGATTTTCCACTTCACTCTGAAATTCTTTGACCTTTTTCAAATGTTTCAGACTTATGTTTCATCAAGTAGATATACCCATATCTGCTCAAATCATCTGTGAAGGTCAGAAAATAATGATACCTGCCGCGAGCCTCAACACTCATCGGACTGCATACATCAGTATGTATTATTTCCAACAAGTCTGTTGCTCGCTCCATTGTTCCGGAGAACGGCCTTTTAGTCATCTTACCCAAGAGGCATGGTTCGCAAGCATCAAGTAATTCATAATCAAGTGATTCCAAAAGCCCATCAGCATGGAGTTTCTTCATGCGCTTTACACCAATATGACCTAAACGGCAGTGCCACAAATAAGTTGCACTATCATTATTAACTTTGCATCTTTTGACTTCAATGTTATGAATATGTGCATCACTAAGATCGAGATCCAACGAACCATTTTCATTGGGTGTGTAACTATATAAGGTTTTATTCTTGTAAACAGAATAACAATTATTCTCTAACTTAAATGAATAACTGTTTTGCAATAAACATGATCAAATCATATTCATGCTTAACGCAAACACCAAATAACATTTATTTAGGTTCAACACTAATCCTGAAAGTTATATGGATTGTGCGATGATGATCACATCAATCTTGGAACTACTTCCAACACACATCATCACTTCATCCTTAACTAGTCTCTGTTCATTTTGCAACTCCTGTTTTAAGTTACTACTCTTAGCAACTAAACCAGTATCAAATACTGAGGGGTTGCTATAAACACTAGTAAAGTACACATCAATAACATGTATATCAAATATACCTTTGTTCACTATGCCATCCTTCTTATCCGCCAAATATCTAGGGCAGTTCCACTTCTAGTGACCAGTCCCTTTGCACTAGAAGCACTTAGTCTCAGGCTTAGGTCCAGACTTGGGCTTCTTCACTTGAGCAGCAACTCGCTTGCCATTCTTCTTGAAGTTCCCCTTCTTCCCTTTGCCATTTTCATGAAACTAGTGGTCTTGTCAACCATCAACACTTGATGTTTTTCTTGATTTCTACCTTCGTCGATTTCAGCATCATGAAGAGCTTGGGAATCGTTTCCGTTATCCCTTGCATATTATAGTTCATCATGAAGTTCTACTAAGTTGGTGATGATGACTAGATAATTCTGTCAATCACTATCTTATCTGGAATATTAACTCCCACTTGATTCAAGCGATTGTAGTACCCAGACAATCTGAGCATATGCTCACTGCTTGAGCTATTCTCCTCCATCTTTTAGCTATAGAACTTGTTGGAGACTTCATATCTCTCAACTCGGGTATTTGCTTGAAATATTAACTTCAACTCCTGGAACATCTCATATGGTCCATGACGTTCAAAAACGTCTTTGAAGTCCCGATTCTAAGCCGTTAAGCATGGTGCACTAAACTACCAAGTAGTCATCATATTGAGCTAGCCAAACGTTCATAACGTCTGCATCTGCTCCTGCAATAGGTCTGTCACCTAGCGGTGCATCAAGGACACAATTCTTTTGTGCAGCAATGAGGATAAACCTCAGATCACGGATCCAATCCGCATCATTGCTACTAACATCTTTCAACATAGTTTTCTCTAGGAGCTAAACGCGAGCTATTGATCTACAACATAGATATGCTAATACTACCAGGACTAAGTTCATGATAAATTTAAGTTCAATTAATCATATTACTTAAGAACTCCCACTTAGATAGACATCCCTCTAATCCTCTAAGTGATCACGTGATCCATATGAACTAAACCATGTCCGATCATCACGTGAGATGGAGTAGTTTCAACGGTGAACATCACTATGTTGATCATATCTACTATATGATTCACGCTTGACCTTTCGGTCTCCGTGTTCCGAGGCCATATCCGTTATATGCTAGGCTCGTCAAGTTTAACCTGAATATTCCGCGTGTGCAACTATTTTGCACCAGTTGTATTTGAACGTAGAGCCTATCACACCCGATCATCACGTGGTGTCTCAGCACGAAGAACTTTCGCAACGGTGCATACTCAGGGAGAACACTTATACTTTGATAATTTAGTGAGGGATCATCTTATAATGCTACCGTCAATCAAAGCAAGATAAGATGCATAAAAGATAAACATCACATGCAATCAATATAAGTGATATGATATGGCCATCATCATCTTGTGCTTGTGATCTCCATCTCCGAAGCACTGTCATGATCACCATCGTCACCGGCGCGACACCTTGATCTTCATCATAGCATCGTTGTCGTCTCGCCAATCTTATGCTTCTACGACTATCGCTACCGCTTAGTGATAAAGTAAAGCATTACAGGGCGATTGCATTACATACAATAAAGCGACAACCATATGGCTCCTGCCAGTTGCCGATAACTCTGTTACAAAACATGATCATGTCATACAATAAAATTTAGCATCATGTCTTGACCATATCACATCACAACATGCCCTGCAAAAACAAGTTAGACGTCCTCTACTTTGTTGTTGCAAGTTTTACGTGGCTGCTACGGGCTTAGCAAGAACCGTTCTTACCTACGCATCAAAACCACAATGATAGTTATCAAGTTGGTGCTCTTTTAACCTTCGCAAGGACCGGGCATAGCCACACTCGGTTCAAATAAAGTTGGAGAAACTGACACCCGCGAGCCACCTGTGTGCAAAGCACGTTGGTAGAACCAGTCTCGCGTAAGCGTACACGTAATGTCGGTCCGGGCCGCTTCATCCAACAATACCGCCGAACTAAAGTATGACATGCTGGTAAGCAGTATGACTTGTATCGCCCACAACTCACTTGTGTTCTACTCGTGCATATGACATCTATGCATAAAACCAGGCTCGGATGCCACTGATGGGGAACGTAGTAATTTCAAAAAAATTCCTACGCACACGCAAGATCATGGTGATGCATAGCAACGGGAGCGGAGAGCGTTGTCTACGTACCCTCGTAGACCGTAAGCGGAAGCGTTAGCACAACGTGGTTGATGTAGTCGTACGTCCTCACGATCCGACCAATCAAGTACCAAACGCACGGCACCTCCGAGTTTAGCACACGTTCAGCTCGATGACGTCCCTCGAACTCCGATTCAGCTGAGTGTTGAGGGAGAATTTCGTCAGCACGAGGGCGTGGTGACGATGATGATGTTCTACCGACGCAGGGCTTCGCTCGGAACCTTTCCGATGTCCGAATATAGTCGTCCAATATATCGATCGTTACGTCTCGACCATTTCGAGACTCCTTGTCATGTCCCCGATCTCATCCGGGACTCCGAACTACCTTCGGTACATCAAAACACATAAACTCATAATATAACTGTCATCGAACTTTAAGCGTGCGGACCCTACGGGTTCGAGAACTATGTAGACATGACCGAGACACGTCTCCGGTCAATAACCAATAGCGGAACCTGGATGCTCATATTGGCTCCCACATATTCTACGAAGACCTTTATCGGTCAAACCGCATAACAACATACGTTGTTCCCTTTGTCATCGGTATGGTACTTGCCCGAGATTCGATCGTCGGTATCTCAATACCTAGTTCAATCTCGTTACCGGCAAGTCTCTTTACTCGTTCCATAATACATCATCTCACAACTAACTCATTATTTGCAATGCTTGCAAGGCTTAAGTGATGTGCATTACCGAGAGGGCCCAGAGATACCTCTCCGACAATCGGAGTGACAAATCCTAATCTCAAAATACGCCAACCCAACAAATACCTTCGGAGACACCTGTAGAGCACCATTATAATCACCCAGTTACTTGTGACGTTTGGTAGCACACAAAGTGTTCCTCCGGTAAACGGGTGTTGCATAATCTCATAGTCATAGGAACATGTATAAGTCATGAAGAAAGCAATAGCAACATACTAAATGATCGAGTGCTAAGCTAACGGAATGGGTCAAGTCAATCACATCAGTCTCCTAATGATGTGATCCCGTTAATAAAATGACAACTCATGTCAATGGATAGGAAACTTAACCATCTTTGATCAACGAGCTAGTCAAGTAGAGGCATACTAGTGACACTCTGTTTGTCTATGTATTCACACATGTATTATATTTCCGGTTAATACAATTCTAGCATGAATAATAAACATTAATCATGATATAAGGAAATAAATAATAACTTTATTATTGCCTCTAGGGCATATTTCCTTCACCACCATGGGCCCACGAGGCAGGGGGCGCGCCCTGGGGGTAGGGCGCGCCCTCCACCCTCGTGGCCAGGTGGCAGCTCCCCCCGCGGTGATTTTTGCACCATAAATCCTCAAATATTCCCGAAAAAATCATATTAAATTGGCATGGCATTCTGAGGATTTTTATTTTCAGGATATTTTTATATTGCACGGATAAATCAGGAAACAGACAGAAAAATACTATTTTTACTTTATTTCAACTAAATAACAGAAAGTATAAAGAGGGTACAGAAGGCTGTGCTTCTAGTTTCATCCGTCTCATGCTCATCAAAAAGAATCCACTAACAAGGTTGATCAAGTCTTGTTAACAAACTCATTCCGATTAACATGGAACCGGAGAAATTTCGATTAACACTATGTTACCTCAACGGGGATATGAACATCCCCAATAATAAGAATATCATATTTCTTCTTGACAGTAGGAAGAGGAAATTCAAAACCTCCAAATATAATCGATGGAACTTTTCCAATAGAGTTGATACTATGAACTTGAGGTTGTTTCCTCGGAAAGTGTACCGTATGCTCATTACCGTTAACATGAAAAGTGACATTGCCTTTGTTGCAATCAATAACAGCACCTGCAGTATTCAGAAAAGGTCTTCCAAGAATAATAGACATACTATCGTCCTCGGGAATATCAAGAATAACAAAGTCCGTTAAAATAGTAACGTTTGCAACTACAACAGGCACATCCTCACAAATACCGACAGGTATAGCAGTTGATTTATCAGCCATTTGCAAAGATATTTCAGTAGGTGTCAACTTATTCAAATCAAGTCTACGATATAAAGAGAGAGGCATAACACTAACACCGGCTCCAAGATCACATAAAGCAGTTTTAACATAGTTTCTTTTAATGGAGCATGGTATAGTAGGTACTCCTGGATCTCCAAGTTTCTTTGGTATTCCACCCTTAAAAGTATAATTAGCAAGCATGGTGGAAATTTCAGCTTCCGGTATCTTTCTTTAATTAGTGATAATATCTTTCATATATTTAGCATAAGGATTTGTTTTGAGCATATCAGTCAATCGCATACGCAAAAAGATAGGTCTAATCATTTCAGCAAAGCGCTCAAAATCCTCATCATCCTTTTTCTTGGATGGTTTGGGAGGAAACGACATGGGTTTCTGAACCCATGGTTCTCTTTCTTTACCATGTTTCCTAGCAACAAAGTCTCTCTTATCATAACGTTGATTCTTTGATTGTGGGTTATCAAGATCAACAACAGGTTCAATTTCTACATCATTATCATTACTGGGTTGAGCATCATCATGAACATCATCATTAACATTTTCACTAGGTTCATGTTCATTACCAGATTGTGTTTCAGCATCAAAAATAGATATATCATTTGGATTCTCAGGTGGTTCAGCAATAGGTTCACTAGAAGTTTGCAAAGTCCTATCATTTTTATTTTTCTTCCTTTTAGAAGAACTAGGTACATCAATATTATTTCTCTGAGAATCTTGCTCAATTCTCTTAGGGTGGCCTTCAGGATACAAAGGTTCCTGAGTCATTCTACCAGTTCTAGTAGCCACTCTAACCGCATAATCATTTTTCTTACTATTCATTTCATTGAGCAATTCTTTTTGAGCTTTAAGTACTTGTTCTACTTGAGTGGTAACCATAGAAGCATGTTTGCTAACAAGTTTAAGTTCACCTCTAATATTAGCCATATAATCACCCAAGTGTTTAATCATATTGGAATCGTATTTCAACTGTCTACCAAAATAAGCATTAAAATTTTCTTGTTTGACAATAAAATTATCAAACTCATCCAAGCACTGACTGGCAATTTTAGTAGGAGGGACTTCAACTTTATCATATCTATAGAGAGAATTTACCTTTACTACCTGTGTTGGGTTATCCGGATCAGGAGGTTTTTCAATAGGTAATGGATCAAGATCATATGTTTCTTCAACAGGCGGTGAATTAAGACCATGTATTTCTTCAATAGGAGGTAAATTCTTAACATCTTCAGCTTTAATGCCTTTTTCTTTCATAGATTTCTTTGCCTCTTGCATATCTTCGGGACTGAGAAATAGAACACCTCTCTTCTTCGGAGTTGGTTTAGTAATAGGCTCAGTAATTGGAGCAGGAGCTGGCTCAGGAGCTGGCTCAGGAGGTGCCCAATTATTTTCATTTGTCAACATATTATTCAATAAAATTTCAGCTTCATCTGGTGTTCTTTCCCTGAAAAGAGAACTAGCACAACTATCCAGGTAATCTCTGGAAGCATCGGTTAGTCCATTATAAAAGATATCAATCATTTCATTTTTCTTAAGAGGATGATCAGGCAAAGCATTAAGTAACTTGAGAAGCCTCCCCTAAGCTTGTGGGAGACTCTCTTCTTTAATTTACACAAAGTTGTATATTTCCTTTAAAGCAGCTTGTTTCTTATGAGCAGGGAAATATTTAGCAGAGAAGTAATAAATCATATCATGGGGACTACGCACACAACCAGGATCAAGAGAATTAAACTATATCTTAGCATCACCCTTTATGAGAACGGAAATATTTTAAGGATATAAAAGTAACGAGATCTCTTATCATTAGTGAACAGGGTGGCTATATCATTTAATTTAGTAAGATGTGCCACAACAATTTCAGATTCATAACCATGGAAAGGATCAGATTCAACCAAAGTAATTATATCAGGATCAACAGAGAATTCATAATCATTATCGGGAACACAAATAGGTGAAGTAGCAAAGGCAGGATCGGGCCTCATTCTATCTCTAAGAGATTCCTTGTTCCATTTAATTAATAGCCTCTTAAGTTCACGATTATCTTTGCAAGCTAAAATAGCGGCAGAAGATTCCATATCAAAAATATAACCCTCAGGAATAACAGGCCTATCTTCATCATCACTTTCATCAATATAATCAGATTCAATAATTTCTTTCTCTCTAGCCCTAGCAATTTGTTCATCGAGAAATTTACTAAGGGGCACATCAGTATCAAGCATCGAAGTAATTTCATCATAAGTATCATGCATAGCAGAAGTGGCATCATCAATAACATACGACATATCAGAAGCAGGTTTAGGTGTCGCAAGCTTTCTCATAACAGAAGGTGAATCAAGTGCAGAGCTAGATAGCAGTTCCTTACCTCCCCTCATAGTTGAGGGATAAATTTTTGTTTTCTCGTCTTTCAAGTTCTTCATAGTGTCCAGCAGATATAAATCCCAAGTGACTCAAAGAATAGAGCTATGCTCCCCGGCAACAGCGCCAGAAATTGTTCTTGATAACCCACAAGTGTAGGGGATCGCAACATCTTTCGAGGGTAGAGTATTCAACCCAAATTTATTGATTCGACACAAGGGGAGCCAAAGAATATTCTTAAGTATTCGCAATTGAGTTGTCAATTCAGCCACACCTGGATAACTTAATATCTACAGCAAGGTATTTAGTAGCAAAGTATTATGATAGTAGTGGTAACGGTAACAAAAGAGCAATGAAAATAAAAGCAATATTTTTGGTATTTTGTAGTGATTGTAACAATAGCAACGGGAAAGTAAATAAGCATAAACCAGTATATGGAAAGCTCGTAGGCATTGGATAGGTGATGGATAATTATGCCGGATGCGGTTCATCATGTAACAGTCATAACCTAGGGTGACATAGAACTAGCTCCAATTCATCAATGTAATGTAGGCATGTATTCCGAATATAGTCATACGTGCTTATGGAAAAGAACTTGCATGACATCTTTTGTCCTACCCTCCCATGGCAGCGGGGTCCTAATGGAAACTAAGGGATATTAAGGCCTCCTTTTAATAGAGAACCGGAACAAAGCATTAGCACTTAGTGAATACATGAACTCCTCAAACTATGGTCATCACCGGGAGTGGTCCCGATTATTGTCACTTCGGGGTTGCCAGATCACAACACATAGTAGGTGACTGTAGACTTGCAAGATAGGATCAAGAACTCACATATATTCATGAAAACATAATAGGTTCAGATCTGTAAATCATGGCACTCGGGCCCTAGTGACAAGCATTAAGCATAGCAAAGTCATAGCAACATCAATCTCAGAACATAGTGGATACTAGGGATCAAACCCTAACAAAACTAACTCGATTACATGATAGATCTCATCCAACCCATCACCGTCCAGCAAGCCTACGATGGAATTACTCACGCACGGCGGTGAGCATCATGAAATTGGTGATGGAGGATGGTTGATGACGACGACGGCGACGAATCCCCCTCTCCGGAGCCCCGAACGGACTCCAGATCAGCCCTCCCGAGAGGTTTTAGGGCTTGGCGGCGGCTCCGTATCATAAAATGTGATGATTTCTTCTTCTTTTATTTTTTTTCTCCCCGAAAGCAAATATATAGAGTTGGAGTTGGCGTCGGAAGGTCTCCAGGGGGCCCACGAGGTAGGGGGCGCGCCCTAGGAGGGGCGCCCCCCACCCTCGTGGACAGGGTGTGGGCCCCCTGGTCTTCATCTTTGGCGAGGATATTTTACTATTTTTTATAAGATGTTCCGTGGAGTTTCAGGTCATTCCGAGAACTTTTGTTGTCTGCACATAAAAGAACATCATGGCAATTCTGCTGAAAATAGCGTCAGTCCGAGTTAGTTCCATTCAAATCATGCAAGTTAGAGTCCAAAACAAGGGCAAAAGTGTTTGGAAAAGTAGATACGACGGAGACATATCATGGGCGAGCTCGCGCCATCTTCCTAGTCGCATGAGGAGAGAAGCGCGTCACCCTCCCTTGCCTCGCCCGAGCCAGCTCGCGAGATACTGCCGATTCGGGCGTTTCCCCTGGGCCTGGCCTGGACGTGCCTTAAGTTCCGTGTGATGCGGGCCGCATAGTAAACGTAGGCAACCAAACGGGCCAAGTTCTTCCCGCGCGGGCCAGGTTGGGCCATATGCAGGCAACCAAACACGCCCTATGTTGTTCTTATCTTTGTGCAACAGAGGAGTTACTTCCGCATACAAGAGTCCTGTAATGGGGAGAGTAGTGTGATTTTGCTAATTCCATTATGTAGTACAGACCCGTGTAAGCTGGAACTGGCATGGTAAGTGTTTGGGTTTGGCGCGCCGGCCGAACACCGGCCGGTCGCGAGCGACACATAAGTGCCACACGGCCAAAAGGGCCCGCACACACCCGTCCTATTCTCTCAGCCACTCATGTCTGTCCTATCCCTTCATCCTCCGCTCGCCTCTCCTCCATGTGCCTCTGCATCTTGTGCATATTCATCCCTTCCTCGCCTCTCTCCATGTGCTTGGCTCCGGCCAGTGCGGCGATTTCTCCGGCGAGCCCACCACCGAAGAAGCATCCCTGCTTGATGTGGAGTGGAACTCCAAGTGGCTGATCTTTCACGAAAGGAGCGAGATCCCTCGAAGAACACGAAGAACACAGGGAAGAACAGAGAGAAATCACAAGGGGAAACACTAAAGAACAAGTCCAATCACACATCCACTAGACAATCAAACACACAAGATCCACAAGGTACATGAACAACAAAGGGAAAGATACAAGGTAAGGTTCATCTCCATGAGGAGGTCTTGAAGGGGGCCGCCCAAGAGGGGGTCTTGATCGATATATCCCGCAGGATCTTCTCACAATGAGGTCTTGAACTCCATGGGAGTGGTGGTCTCTCTCTCTCTCAAAAGTAGAGTGGTACAAGGAGCAAAGCTCTCTATCAAATGAGCTATCACTTTGCTAACCCTAGAAAGGCACTACAAGAAATATGTCAACTTATGACCTTCTGTCAGTGACCCTCGAAGAATTGGTCATAAATTTATGACCATTTTAGACCAATTGGTCAAAAGTTGTTCAGGGGGCTCCAAACCCTAAACCATTGCGACCATTTTGGTCAGAAAGGTCGTAATTTCCTTACACGAAATGGTCACAAAGCAAACAGTGCTAGTCCGCTGCCTTATTTCTAGTTGTTAATGACCAATATAGATGGTCATAGCCTTGTAGATTGTGGTGGGTTGTGATGACTAGGCGCCATCTCATCAGTTTTGCCTATGTGTCATGTCCATGTGGCAGTTTTTGCCCTAGGTTGTGAAGCAACCTATATTTCTATCATTCCCAAAATTCCCAAAAAAATCTCATAAATTCTTTGAGGCATATCTTCATCAAATATGTAAAAATCCTTCCTTGCCTAGTTCAAAACTAATTCAACAATATTCATTTTCCTATTCTGTTCACAACAACACTTTATGAAGGAAGTGCTATTTATATATTCTTGATTGCCCTCGGAATTTTTGGGCAATCTTTCCTATCCAAATCATTACCACATGACAAAATTCAGCTCCATTTTCCTAGCAAATCTTCCTCGGCAAATTTCCAAAGTTTTTGTCCACCTAGAAGCATTATGGAGGAAGTACCTTTTTTATATCTCTAAATGACATGAAATTTATACAGTTCCTTCATATGCCCAAATTATCACCCTCCTCCAAATTGCAGCTCAGTCAAATAATCTATGTGAGCCCAGGTTCAATTTATATTTTATGGCCAAATTGGCATGTTGCAAAGCAAGTGTTATATAGACCTCTCCTATTACCCTCAAACTTTTCGGGCACTCTTCCAAACCCAAATCATTGCCACATGATAATATTCAGCGCAATTTTCCTAGTAAATCTTTCTCAGGAAATTTCCAAAGTTTCTACCTCGAGAGAAGCTTTGTGAAGTAAGTACTAGCTAGGCTTACCCAAATGATCTGGAAATTTACCAGCGCATGACCATACCTATGTAACTTACCTACACCAATTTTTAGCTCATTTCATTCATCCAATCTCTCTCACTAGTTTTCCCAAGTTTTTGTCCATCGAAGAGCATTGTGAAGGAAGTACTACTTTGGCATGTCAAAATGATATCAATTTTCTACAATACTTTCCTATGCCCAAATAACCATCCTCCACCAAATTTCAGCTCAATCCATTCATTATTTTGAGCCTAGCTTCAACATTCATATTTTTGTCCAGTGTGGTACTTTGCAAAGCAAGTACCACCTAAGATCCTCCTCTTGAGCTGAAAATTTGTGAATACATTCTCCTTAGTAGATGATCTTCCTCGGCCAAAACTCACGCTCATTGCCCATGCACATTTCCCGTACCGCTAATCAAACACTTGGCTGGTTATTCATGTTTGAGCATCGATCGGTCTCCTCGTGAGAATCTTATGTTGTGATTTTCTTCCTAGCACCTACATGGGGAGTGCCCAACCCACTAGACATGCCTAGGCCTCCCAGAACACATGGCAACGCCACGGCCACGCGGTGACCACGAGGCGGGCATGCGAGTTTACGCGCTCTAGAGTTGGGGGCCTCGGCCACGGCCCAAACCTCGACGTATTGCCACAAAACCATGTATTTATGATTAAATAGGTACTTATGTAACTAGAAATGATTTTTGGAAAAAATAAATAGCAAACTATGAGGCAGCTGCAGTTCAAATTTGACCCGCTTCCACCTGAATCGGCGAAAATTTGTCTTTTTCACGAGAGGTGGATCAAAACTTTTTACACTCAACTATTTTGTCAATTGTGAATTAAATATGTCCTAGTATTTTATAAAATTGATTTGGTCCAATTTTGCAACAATTATTTGGGAGGTCCTTCACAAAAAACTCATTTTGGGCACTCGGAAAAATGGAAAATGAATTTTTCGTCCAAAGAAAATGAAAACTTCCTTAGGCAACATTGTTAGCCATTCCAAGACGCACCCTTGTGCACAATATGAGATCATTTGAACAAACTATGCCATGAATGCGGCCATAAGATTGATCATTTGGCATGAAAGCCATTGATCTCCACACGTGATAGCTCGTTTTTGAGAACACTTTTTTAAAATAATTACCGTATTACAAGTTTGTTATTTTTACTAGGAACTTGGCCACATATAATGACACAATGCGAAGGTTTCCCAATTTTTTGATTTTTTTGAATTTTTTATGCCCGTTTCAAAATGCGGACAAAACGGCGGGAATGGCCGTTCCTAGCTAGTGGTTGAATCTTGGATTTTTTCTGGCGTTTCTATGATTAAATAGATACTTATGTACCTATAAATGATTTTTAGAAAAAATAAAGAGCAAACTATAAGGCAGCTACAGTTCAAATTTGACCCGCTTCCAGCTGAATCGGCAAAAATTTGTCTTTTTCATGAGAGGAGGATCAAAACTTTTTACACCCAACCATTTTGTCAATTGTACATTAAATATGTCCTAGTATTTTATAAAATTTATTCGGTCCAATTTTGCAACAATTATTTGGGAGGTCCTTCACAAAAAAACCTCCTTTTGGGCACTCGAAAAATGGAAAATGGTTTTTTCGTCCAAAGAAAATGAAAACTTACTTAGGCAACATTGTTTGCCATTCCAATATGCACCCTTGTGCACAATATGAGATCATTTTAACAAACTATGCCATGAATGTGGCCATAAGATTGATCATTTGGCTTCAAAGCCATTGATCTCCACACGTGATAGCTCGTTTCTGAGAACACTTTTTTAAAATAATTGACGCATTACAAGTTTGTTATTTTTCCTAGGAACTTGGCCACATATAATCACACAATGCGAAGGTTTCCCAATTTTTTGATTTTATTGAATTTTTTATGCCTGTTTCAAAATGCTGTCAAAACGGCGGGAATGACCGTTCCTAGCTAGTGGTTGAATCTTGGAATTGTTTTGGTGTTTCTATGATTAAATAGATACTTATGTACCTAGAAATGATTTTTGGAAAAAATAAAGAGCAAACTACAAGGCAGCTACAGTTCAAATTTGACCCGCTTCCAACTGAATCGGCGGAAATTTGTCATTTTCACGAGAGGTGGATCAAAACTTCTGACACCCAACCATTTGGTCAATTGTACATTAAATATGTCCTAGTATTTTACAAAATTTACTTGTTACAATTTTGCAACAAATATATGGTAGGCCCTTCACAAAAAAATCTCTTTTCTGGCACTCGAAAAATGGAAAATGAATTTTTTGTCCAAAGAAAATGAAAACTTCCTTAAGTAACATTGTTTGTCATTCCAATATGCACCCTTGTGCACAATATGAGATCATTTGAACAAACTATGCCACGTATGTGGCCATAAGATTGAGCATTTGGGTTGAAAGCCATTCATCTTCACACTTGATAGCTCGTTTCTGAGAACACTTTTTTTAAATATTCGCCGTATTACAAGTTTATAATTTTTCTGGTAACTTGGTCACATATAATGACGCAATGCGAAGGTTTTCCAATTTTTTGAATTTTTTTGAATTTTTTATGCCCGTTTCAAAATGCGGTCAAAACGGCGGGAATGTCTGTTCCTAGCTAGTGCTGAATCTTGGAATTTTTTTGGTGTTTCTCTGATTAAATAGATACTTATGTACCTAGAAATAATTTTTGGAAAAAATAAATAGCAAACTATGAGGCACCTGCAGTTCAAATTTGACCCGCTTCCACCTGAATCGGCGACAATTTGTCTTTTTCACCAGAGGTGGATCAAGGCTTTTGACACCCAACCATTTTGTCAATTGTGCATTAAATATGTCTTAGTATTTTAGAAAAATGATTTGGTCCAATTTTGCAACAATTATTTGGGAGGTCCTTCACAAAAAAACCTTCTTTTGGGCACTCGAAAAATGGAAAATGGTTTTTTCATCCAAAGAAAATGAAAACTTCCTTAGGCAACATTATTTGCCATTCCAATATGCACCCTTGTGCACAATATGAGATGATTTAAACAAACTATGCCATGAATGTGGCCATAAGATTGATCATTTGGCTTGAAAGCAATTGATCTCCACACGTGATAGCTCGTTTCTGCGAAGACTTTTTTAAAATAATTGCTGTATTACAAGTTTTTTATTTTTGCTGCTAACTTGGCCACATATAATGACACAATGCAAAGGTTTCCCAATTTTTTTGATTTTTTTTGAATTTTTTATGCCCGTTTCAAAATGCGGTCAAAACGGCGGGAATGACCGTTCCTAGCTAGTGGTTGAATTCTTGGAATTTTTTGGGAATTCCAATATGCACCCTTGTGCACAATATGAGATGATTTAAACAAACTATGCCATGAATGTGGCCATAAGATTGATCATTTGGCTTGAAAGCAATTGATCTCCACACGTGATAGCTCGTTTCTGCGAAGACTTTTTTAAAATAATTGCTGTATTACAAGTTTTTTATTTTTGCTGCTAACTTGGCCACATATAATGACACAATGCAAAGGTTTCCCAATTTTTTTGATTTTTTTTGAATTTTTTATGCCCGTTTCAAAATGCGGTCAAAACGGCGGGAATGACCGTTCCTAGCTAGTGGTTGAATCTTGGAATTTTTTTGGTGTTTCTCTGACTAAATAGATACTTATGTACCTATAAATGATTTTTGGAAAAAATAAATAGCAAACTATGAGGCACCTGCAGTTCAAATTTGACCCGCTTCCAGCTGAATCAGCGGAGATTTGTCTTTTTCACCAGAGGTGGATCAAGGCTTTTAACACCCAACCATTTTGTCAATTGTGCATTAAATATGTCCTAGTATTTTAGAAAATTGATTTGGTCCAATTTTGCAACAAATATATGGTAGGTCCTTCACAAAAAAACTCATTTCGGGCACTCAAAAAATGGAAAATGATTTTTTTGCCAAAAAACTCATTTCTCATGACATATTTTTAAAGATATTTATCTTATTTCATGTTTGTTACTTTTCCTGAAAACTTATTCACATTTGGTGACACAATGAGAATGTTTTTCATTTTCTTTTTGAATTTTCTCAGGTCATAAAATAGCTGATATGATTTTAACACGCTATTTTTAGTCAACTACGACCAATTTAAATGGTCATAACGTGGTACTGCATTTTGATTGGTCCATGGACGTCTCACGCGGATCGTGCCTGGAACACCGTCTGATGCTCGCGGATCCAACGGCAGTCCTCGGCCCACCACACCAACCCCAAGCCCACCTAAGCCGAAACCCTAGCTCTACTCGTGGACGTTTTCCATCCACCCCCCCGCCTCCTTTCTTTCTCTGCCTTCTTTCTTTCTCTGCTCCTCATTCCCTCACGCACCCACAATCCCTCCCCCGAAACGCTTGCTGCCGCCACCTACGCCTCTTGTTCCGGCGTGCTCCGGCGGGCCTCGCCGGTGTGCAGCCCAGATCCGAGCTCCCCTGCCTCCGCTCTTCCCTCCCCTCCGGCCAGATCCGCCTCTTGCATCCCCGGTAGCTCATCCCCAACCCCTTCCCATGGCTAGGATTTCGAGGGTGGCGTTCCCACCAATTCCGGCGCGGCGGCGGTGACAGTGCTCCGCCCTCTTCGACGCCCACCAATCTAGCCGCACGGCACGGCCATGGCCATGGCGGCGGCCAGATCCACCCCCTCCCTCATCTCCTCGCTGCCGCCACCTCCTCCTCATCCTGCAGCGGCGCGTCCCGCCACCACCTCCTTCCTCGAGCGTCCCGCAGCGACGCCCATCGCGTCTCGGAGCTGGACGACGGCGCGGTGGAGAGGGAGCCGGCGGCAGCGTCGCGTGATGGCAGGTGACGAGTCCTCATCTTTTCCTTGGTCCTCTCTGCTCCCTCCCTCGTTCCATCTGATTCGATTCGCTGAATCGGTTGCCTGCCACTGACAGGTGCGTCGAGCGGGATCGGCGCGGAGACGGCGCGTGGTGCCCACGTCGTCATGGCCGTCCGCAACCTCGCCGCTGCAGAGGCCGTTCGCCAGGCCGTCCTCGCCGAGACCCCCGACGCGAGCGTGGAAGTAATGGAGCTGGACCTCTCCTCGTTGGCATTTGTCCGCAAGTTCGCGCCGACTTCGCCGCCAGTGGCCTCTCGCTCAACATCCTCATGTAAGGCAGCCCTACTTCTCGCTTCTACTAGTCCCAATCATGCGAAAAGCACTTATAGTTGAGGTTCAGTCAGGGGTTGTCAAGACGAGGTTCAGGTTCAGGCCCATCGCGATTTCTTGGGACCATTCATTCAGCTTCAGGTTCAGGTTCAGTTAGGAGCTGTCTGTCGGCCATTAAATTCTAAAAAAACTCTGCATCATGAGTAGTAGGTAGCAGAACAGCGACATGGCCGTATCACTTTGGCTGCAACTTGATACTTTCAGTCAACATTGAGCAGATTTAATTCATTCCTGGGTTTCTTTTCTACTTCAACTTGGACTATAACATGCTGCTAGTTGGAATATAAATGTTGCAACACTTAGTAGATCATGGACATTATGGAAGTTCACAGGGTGGGAAAAAAATGGCATGGGTGGTTGCATCTGCACTGGTCCTGTCGGGAGACCACACATGCATCATATTGCTCTTGAAGTAATATGCGGTTGTTGTCTCGCCGTGGTTGTTCAAACTGAGATGTACCCAGTTGATTCGTCATCTCGGGTCATAAATTTTTCTGCATTCCCTGTTGTTGTAGCTTGTTGGATGCATAGTTTGATCTCCCAATGGGAATTATTAGTGAATGGTGATGTAGTAGCTGGTATGCTTGATGCGTGTATGTGCATCTCTTTACTGTTTTGCTAGAACCATAAATCCTGATGCGCATGATGATCATGGTCTGGTTTGTTTGATCTATTCTGCTGGTGCTTAAAATTTGACATGCCTGGATTCTAAAACTCGTTCTTACAATTTTCATTTCTATGATCAATTTAGAGAGTTGGACATGTCAGTATATTATATACCAAAAAAATTCCTAGCTAGTGAGAACATTTTAGTCACTCCATGAACGCATACTGGTTAGTGTTAGTCATATTATTTATGTACATGGAATTTGCTGTCAATTCTTGATTATAAGTTATTGGATCCCTCATTGGCTACTATTTGATGTTCTGTACCTGTTCTTATTCTTATATGTTCATTCTTATTTTTTGCACAGGTGAAGTGCGAATCCATGTCCGAAGCTGTGAAGCATATCAGCAAAGAGTAGCATATTATGTGTTGTAGTTGTAGGCAGTAGTAGGCACATCTGGGTTGTAATATACTGTAACGATTGTAATAGATTAATGCAGTATTGTTTTGGAACAATTTCATTTGCTCTCTGGTCTATTCAAAACAATGATTGTGTATGTGCTTTGAATACCCGTGAAATGGAAACCTGACAAGTTATAATGGTTGTTTGACATATTTTGAAATTTTTGATGTGTGGGATCAATTTTGTGATAAGCCTGACAAGTGGGACCAATCTGATTGGTGGGACCAGTGGCAAAAAAAGGACGAAAATAAAAAACCAGTAGACTGTAAAAGGCTACATCTTAGAAAAAAAGGCCGAATTAATGGCCCAAGCCCATGTAGCTAGCGAAAATTAACAAGAAAAAAATACATTAAAAAGGCCGAATTGTTGGGCTAGGCCCATGTAGAAAATCGAATTGGACTGGGCTGAATCTTGTGTCACGTCAGATTGCCACGCTGGATGCCTACGTGGCCTGGGGAGGTTGCTAGTGGCCAAAACGCCACAGTAGACGTATTTTGGTCATAAACGTCTTCGACCATTCCAGAAGAAAGGTCGCTGTAGTCAGTTTATGACCGCCAGCTTTTGACCTTCTGTTTTTGGTCACAAAAAGGTCACAAATGGAAATTTGTGACCTTTCAGTGACCAATAGTGGTGGTCACAAATTGACATATTTATTGTAGTGAGGAGGTGGAGGAGGTCTATTTATAGTCTAGTGGGCGAAGGGGCAAGTGAGGGGGCGAAAGAGGTACATGGGCCTCGGCCAGAAACATTGCACGCAGACAAGGCCCGGATGATCCGGATGGGGGGTCCGGATGATCCGACCATCGTCCGGATGATCCAGATGGGGGTCCGGATGATCCGACCGTCGTCCGGATGATCTGGGAGGGGGTCCGGATAATCCGGCTTCACACGAGGCTTTCGGTTGTCTTCGGCGCAGATAGCCGGACGATCCGAGGAAGGGTCCGGATGATCCGGCTGAGCCTGGATGATTCTGACGGCGGTCCGGATATCCGGCCTGGTTCGAGCAGTCGCTCCGTCTTCTTCTCCTTTCTTCCGTCTTCTCTTCCACGCTTCCCTCATGGACGGTGTAGTCGTTCCTTGGCGCTTGCACTCCTCCTCGACATCCGTGAATGTCACATCCCTAGTTCTGGTATGACCTAGACTAGGTAGTCATGTGTGCATCATGTTTAAATTTCATTTAAATTTGAAATGGAGATTTGTGAAACCCTCAGAAATTATTGGTCAGAGGTAAAAATTGCTCCAAAAGGGTCCAAGAAAATGTTCATGTTGCTCTCTGAAACTATTGGTCAGAGGTAAAATTCTAACAAATATTTTTAGGAGGTCATAAATATTTATTTAGGCCATTTGGAATTAATGCCTAATTATTTGCATTGGAGATATATATGTTATATATATAATATATGTACAAAACTTATGCCAGTTGTCGAGGAGCTCTGGAATAATACCACTAGGTCCTACAAAAATTGGCATAGGAAAATAAATTGGTTTAGTATTTTACTAAATCATAAAACAAATGTCAGAAAATAGAAAAGAAAACAAAGATGGAAAACGCTTACCTGTGCTCACCCGAGGCCTGGCACTGTGCGGCCCAGCTGGCCGGCCCAGCCGACTGGCCAGTGCCAGTTGTCCTCCACCTCCCGCCAGGAGGCCAGGGGCGTGTGGCTGACGCGTGCGCACTGCCGTGCCGCCACGCCACCTGCCTGCCTGTCCTCCCCCCCGTCGCATAGATGCCCCGTGCGGCGCCACGCGCCGCCCCGCACCTCTCCCTCTCTCTCCCGTGGCCTCCCCTCCTCTCTCTCGCTCTTTCTCGCGCGACGTCCGAACACCACCGTCGACATCGCACACCGTTGCCGCGCCCACCGCCACGGCCTCGCCCCTCCGACAAGTCCAACAGCTCCGCGATGTCGTCCTCGTCTTCTCCGTTGAGCCACGCGCCCCAGGAGGCCCTAGAGCGCCTCCATCGCCGTCGTCTTCATCTCCGGCCGACGTGGATCCCCATCGCCGCCCCGTCAACCACAGCGCGTCCCCGAGCTCGCCGTCAAGCCCATCGAGATTGCTGTGAGCTTCTGCTCCATTCCTCTCTCTCTATTTAGCCGTTTGCGTGCCGTAGCCCCGTCTGCCACCCTGGCCGTAGCACCTCGCCACCGTTCATGTCGCCGCCGTCGTCTTGGCCACCGCAGCTCACGCCCGCGCACGCCAACACGCTCAATAGCCCCCAGCAAGCCAACGCTGCTGCCCGCAGCTCCTGCCGTGCCCTGCAGCACCCACGCGCACTTGGCCGAACTCCGGCCGCCGCCCCGAGCTTCGCTCCGGCGAGCTCCGCCACCCCCGCAGCCTCCCGTCCACTCCCCTGGATGTGCGCGAGCACCAGCTCCTCGGAGATGGTCTCCGCCGCCCAAATGGTCGCCGGAGCGACGATCCCGAGCCCCTCCGCCGCGTTCGGCCTCGCCGGCGGCTAAACGTCTGCGGGTTGACTGGGTTTGACCCCCCAGTTGACCAGATTTGACCCGTGTGGGTCAATGACAGGTGGGGCCCTTCTCTGACTAAATCTGTAGATAGGTTGTTGTTAGTGCTAATTAACCTCTGATTAATTAACTGTGACACTGACGTGTGGACCCCACACATCAGATTTGACCTGGACAACCACGTTGACTCGCTGACGTAGTGATGACGTCATGCTAACGTAGTTATCCATTTCCTGGATTTTATTTAGTCAGAAAATTCCAAAAAATGTTATAAACATCTAAAAATCACAGAAATTCAACCGTAGCTCACATTGAAATAATTTATATATGAAAAATGATCAGAAAAAATTAATCTATCCTTCTGTAACAGTTTCATGCATGATAAACCAACTTAAACCTGCTGTATAGGTGAAAACACATAAATGGCACTTATAAATGTTAAATTTGGAGTTGCATTTGAACCCTTGGTTCAAATGGGCTTCATTCAAATAGAATGCTAAATGCATTAGCACAAACAACATCACATCCACATGCCATGTTCATGCATCATATTGTTGCATATGTTGTGTATTGATTGCCGGCACCGTCCTTCTCAATAGGTCCTGCTCCGGAGAGTGTTCCAGAGTACTTGTCTATGAAGCAGTGCCCCTTGTTGATCTACCAGGCAAGCAAACCCCCTTGTTCATCCCGATATGATCCCACTCTCTCGCTCCTGCTCTCTTTTATTGCATTAGGACAATAGCAATTCAACTGCTACTTTATGTTGTGGTAGTTGAACCCATTCCTCTGCATGACCTGTCATTGCCACAGTAAATAGTTCAAACCCACTAGCATGTGTAGGAGTTGATTGAGCCATGTTGTGTTCCTACCATGCCATGCCTACTATTGCTTAGAGTTGTGTCAGGTCTGATTCATTGGGAATGAATTGGAGTGTTATGATATGTTCTGGTGCTGAGAGTTAAGTGTGTGAACACGATTTGGTAAAGGTAGCGGTGAGAGGCCATGTAGGAGTACATGGTGGGTTGTCTCATTGGAACCGTCCTTAAGCACTGAGTTCTGTGTATGTTTTCCAATGACTAGATACTAGCACACATTGGGTTCTGGTAACTCGACCCCTCTCGACTTATTAACCGACTTGGTCTCTGTCCAGGAGTCGCAAATAGTTTCTAGTGTTTGTAGGTAGTGTTAGTAGTCTACCAAGTGGCACCCGGCCAGGTGGGCTTGGGACAGACTAGGCACAAGTGGCACGGTGTACCAAGCGTAGATCCATCCGGCGAGGTGGGCTTGGGAACCCTGCACACATCGTTTGGGGCCATGAGCGACACCCCGGCCGGATCTCCTTGCGGATGGAACCCGAATAGGCGATAAACCTGGACTAGAGTCTTGTGTGGTTAGTTAGGTCGTGGCCGACTCCCTCGCTAGGCTTCCGCTTGAAGGTTGCCGAGATACATGACGTGTACATGGTGATAAGTGGTGAGAGCGTGTGTGAAGAAGTACACCCCTGCAGGGTTATCATGATCTATTCGAATAGTCGTGTCCTCAGTTATGGACTTCTTGGATGCTTACGTGGTACATAGACAACTTAAACTGGATACTCTAAAATGCCCAAGACAAGTGTGAGTGCTATGGATGGCCTTCTCGTAGAGAGACGGGGATGAATCCGTAGTAGTGTATTGATGTGGTGATTAGTGGACTCGTGTGCGCTGCCTCACCTCAAAGAAGTTACTCGTAGTCGTAGAATAGGTTAGCCACTGGGTCAAAGCTGGCTTGCTGCAACTAAACCCCACATTACCTTCTTGATACAAATGCATGTATGATAGGATCTGATGTAAGTATTGCTGAGTACCTTTGTACTCACGTTTTCCTTATTTATGTTTTGCAGATGACACATTTGTCTCACTAGTAGTTCCGCTTGGACTTCGACGAGTAGCTTGTTACCTCAGCTACGATCTTGTACCCTTGGGAGGGTCTTGTAGATAGTCAGGCTTCGCAGCCTTTTTCTTTTGTAGTTGTCTGTACTCAGACATGTAATGCTTCCGCTTGTTGCTTGTATGCTCTGAATGATGGGTCATGAGACCCCTGTTTGTATTAATGCTATGTGGCCCTTCTGGGCCTTTATCTATATGAGTTTGTGTTATGTTGTGATGTCATGTTGTACAGCACATACTTGCATGTTATGCGTACGTGTAACATGTATTGCTATGTGTGGGATCCGACAACCTAGTTGTCTATCCTTGGTAGCCTCTCTTATGGGGAAACGTAGTCTAGTGCTTCCACCAAGCCATGGTAGTCCGCTACAGCCCGGTTTACTGGATTCCTGTTAGCCCAGTTGCTACAGCCCGGATTCACATGCTGCTGACCGACATGCTCGATGTTGTTTCATGTATGTCTGTCCCCGTAAGTTAGTGCCACTTTGGGTTCACGACTAGTCATGTCGGCCCGGGTTCTCTGTCATATGGATGCTAGCGACACTATCATATACGTGAGCCAAAAAGGCGCAAATGGTCCCGGCCATGGTAAGGCGACACTCGTGGGAATACCGTGCATGAGGCCGCAAAGTGATATGAGGTGTTACATGCTAGATCGGTGTGACTTAGAATCGGGGTCCTGACAGCTTTGGTATCAGAGCCTGACTGCCTGTAGGATTTCCAAGGCAACCTGGTCAAAGTTGAGTCTAGAAATTCTTTAGTTATGTAAGGGAATTGATTGTGGAAGGGAACGTAAGGCTCTTTTTACTCCTTATTCCTCATGCCCTTCTGATATGAGTCATCCTATTTTTCCTACGGGGTTAAGGAACTAGGCTTGCTCTTCTGTCTATCAGGATCATGTGTTACTACTCCGTAGTCTCTTAGGATTGGTTGGTCAGAGTCATATCCCAGTTCAAGTACCTCCGGTGTAGCCTGTTTAGTAATATCTCAGAACCTTGAGTGATGATGTTGAGTTTGGTGCTACCCCGTCTTTTGCAGAATGTATCATTTTGAGCATTTTACTGCCGTTATGCTGCCGGAATTGTCCTAGGAGTTTGAGAGATACTAAATTTACTTGTGCTACATGTTGCATCCTGTAGTTGTTGTTGACCTCGTCCTTGGTTCCGCTTCTCAGGATGTCGTCAGTTAACCGAAGTTCTGTTGCTCGTTGCCTGAACCACAGAGGTGGTAGGGATGAGGAGGATCCTCCCGACCAACCTTCGTTGGCAGAGTTCATGTTAGAGATGGAGAGGAACAAGCGTGAGTCTAACCGCTTGTTAGCACGTATCGAGGAGAACACCGCACCCCAGTGCAAAGAGTCAGCGACCATCCATGATTTCATTGGTCTGAAACCACCCACCTTCCATCATTCCATTGAGCCCCTCGATGCAAATGTCTGGCTCCATAGTATCACTCTCAAGCTGCGTTCTGCGAATGTAGCTGAAGGTGACAAGGTCACCTATGCTGCATATCACCTGGAAGGTCCTGCTAGTCTTTGGTGGCAGAACTATCAGGCTATGCTTCCAGCCGGTCAGATTCCTACCTGGAGAGATTTCACTGAGGCTTTTCGCGAGCATCACATTCCTGAATTCCTCATCGATCGCAAGAGAGAAGAGTTCTGTAGTTTCACCCAGGGTAAGATGGCTGTTGATGCTTACAGTAGAGAGTTTGAGAACCTCGCCCGCTATGCTGCAGAAGAAGTGTCCACGGACGCCAAGAAGCAGGCTAGGTTCCGGAAGGGTCTCAACCCCAAGTTGCGTCGTGATCTCCACTTGCACCATTGCAATACATTCCAGGCTCTTGTGAACAAGGCCATTAATGCGGAGACAACTCAGCTCACTTACGAGGAGTCTCGTAAGCACACCCGTGACTTGGGTTCTTCCCCCGGTTCTAGTTCTCAGAAGCGCCGGATTTGGGTTCTGAACTCTGCTCTTCCACCCGGCTACACACCGATGCCATCTTATGTGGCGCCTCACCCAGTTCAGCCATATGCTCCACCCAGGCCTATTGGTGGAGCGCCTGCCAATGAGGGTCCACGTCCTACCTCCAAGATTTGTTACAAGTGTGGAGAGCCAGGCCACATTGCCTGTATTTGCTCTCAGACCAGTGTTGCTTCATCCCAGCCCGAGAAGTCTGTTGGCCATGGTAGTAAGCCATCACGCAAGATGATCAGTGCCAAGTCAGCTCCCACTGAACATGGACGTGTGCATCACGTCTCAGCTAAAGATGCTCATGATGATCCAGATGTTGTTCTTGGTACACTCCTTGTCAACTGTCATCCATCTTCGGTTCTATTCGATACTAGAGCGTCTCATTCCTTCATTTCTGAAAGTTATGCCCGCTTGCACGACATGTCATTTTGTGATATGCCCTCCCCACTACTCATTCAAACTCCTAGATCCAAATGGCAAACTTCTAGGATAAGTTATGGCAATGAAATACATGTTGACCGACTTGTATTCCTAGCTTCCTTGATATCCCTTAAGTCTTCAGATATTAACATCATCTTGGGTATGGACTGGATGAAAGCTCATTATCCCAAGATTGATTGTTACACCAGGTCTGTTCAGCTCACACACCCGTCTGGCAAGATAGTCACTGTCTCCACCAGAATTGCAAAGCGTCAGCTTTATTCTCTTAATGCCAGCCCTCTTCCAGACCTTGAGGATATCCCGGTAGTCCGTGACTTTCCGGATGTCTTTCCTGAGGAACTGCCAGGTGTTCCGCCTGACAGAGATGTAGAGTTTGTCATAGATCTTATCCCAGGAACCGCCCCAATTTCTAGGAAACCTTAATTACAAGATGGCACCCTTAGAACTAGTTGAGCTTAAGAAACAACTTGATGAGTCCTTGCAAAAGGGTTTCATCCGTCCTAGTTCTTCTCCCTGGGCTTGCCCCGTCCTCTTCGTCAAGAAGAAGGATGGTACGGACGGGATGGTTGTAGATTATCGTCCCGTTAATTTGGTCACGATAAAGAACAAGTATCCGCTCCCCAGGATCAACGACCTGTATGGTCAGCTCGCTGGATCCTTAGTCTTTTCCAATATGGATTTGAGGTTAGGCTACCACCAAATCAAGATCAGAAACGGGGACATTCCTAAAACAGCTTTTGTCACTCGTTATGGTCAGTACGAGTACACCGTCATGTCCTTTGGTATAACCAATGCTCCAGCTACATTTTCCCGCTTGATGAACTCGATCTTCATGGAGTACTTAGATAAGTTCGTCATGGTTTACCTCGATGATATTCTTATTTACTTGAAGAACGAGGAAGAGCATGCCGAACACCTTAGACTTGTGTTAGAAAAACTCAGAGAGCACCGCCTTTATGCCAAGTTCTCCAAGTGCGAATTTTGGTTGCCAGAAGTGACCTACCTGGGCCACGTGATCTCTGCTAAGGGCATTGCTGTCAATCCCGAAAGAGTTCAAGCCATTCTTGATTGGACTCCACCTGAAACAGTTAAACAAGTTAGGAGTTTCCTTGGTCTAGCCATTTATTGTCGCCACTTCGTTGAAAACTTCTCCAAAGTGGCCAAACCTCTCACGGAACTTCTCAAGAAAGATAAAAAGTTTGAGTGGTCCCCACAGTGTGAGTACGGTTTTCAGGAACTGAAAAGACGCCTGACTTCTGCTCCCATACTTGTGCCACCGAATTTCACTAAAGACTTTGTTATCTACTGCGACGCCTCACGACAGGGACTAGGTTGCATTCTTATGCAGGATCGTCATGTGATTGCCTATGCATCTCGACAGTTGCATCCACATGAGGATAATTATCCTACACATGATCTAGAGCTTGCAGCTGTAGTCTATGCACTTAGGACATGGCGACATTACCTTCTTGGTAAACGTTGCGAGATTTACACCGATCACCAGAGTCTCAAGTATATCTTCACCCAACCAGATTTGAACCTTAGGCAAAGACGTTGGTTGGAGTTGATCTCAGATTACGACTTAGGGATTACCTACACCCCAGGCAAGGGCAATGTCATGGCTGATGCGCTAAGTCGTATGTCCTATTGCAACAATCTTATGTTGCAGCAGGGCCAACCACTTCTCTATGAGGAATTCTGTAAGCTTAATCTTCACATTGCTCCTCACGGATTCCTTTCTACCTTGGTGGCGAAGCCTACTCTTGTGGATCATATTATAGAAGCCCAGAAGCATGATACGGGGATTACCCGGATCAAGAGAAACATTGCCAAGGGTATTGCTGGTAGTTTCTCATTAGATAATCGAGGTGTTGTTTTCTTCGGAAACCGTCTGGTGGTTCCCAAGAAACAACATCTTTGACAACTGATCCTTAAGGAGGCGCATGAATCTCCTCTCACGATTCATCCCGGTAGTACTAAGATGTATTAGGACCTACGCCAGAGGTTTTGGTGGACTAGGATGAAGAGAGAAATCGCTCACTTCATTGCTAACTGTGACGTTTGTCGTCGCGTTAAGGCAGAACATCAAAGACCTGCTGGCACCCTTCAGCCTTTAGCTATTCCTGAGTGGAAATGGGATAAAGTTGGTATGGACTTCATCACCGGCTTTCCCAGGACCAATAGAGGGAATAATGCTATCTTCGTAGTCATTGATCGTCTTTCCAAAGTGGCTCACTTCCTACCTGTTCGAGAGAATATCACTGCTAGTCAGCTCGCTGACCTATATATTTCTCGAATAGTTTCACTTCATGGTGTTCCACCAGAGATCAATTCAGACCGTGGTAGTCTTTTCACTTCTCATTTCTGGGAGAGTTTCCAAACTGCCATGGGCACCCATCTTTCCTTCAGTACCACTTTCCACCCTCAATCAAGTGGTCAGGTGGAAAGGGTCAACCAAATTCTCGAAGACATGCTTAGAGCTTGTGTTATCTCATTCGGTATGGATTGGGGGAAGTGCCTTCCTTTCACCGAGTTTGCTTATAACAATAGCTACCAATCCAGCCTCAAGAAAGCTCCTTTTGAGATTCTGTATGGACGAAGATGTCGAACACCTTTGAACTGGTCAGAAACCGGTGAAAGACAATTCTTTGGACCGGACATGATCTAGGAGGCAGAAGAGCAAGTTCGCATCATTCGTGAGAATTTGAAAACAGCCCAATCTCGTCAAAAGAGTCAGTATGACCGCCGTCATAAGGAAATGACTTATGAGGTTGGCGACAAGGCTTACCTTCGGGTTACTCCTTTGAAGGGTACCCATCGTTTCGGTATCAAGGGCAAGTTGGATCCTCGTTACATTGGTCCCTTTCGCATTCTCGCTAAACGAGGAGAGGTTGCCTACCAGTTGGAACTACCCCCACATCTTTCCAGAGTGCATGATGTCTTCCACGTCTCTCAACTCAGGCATTGCTTCTCGGATCCCATCCGTGGAGTGGACCACGAAACGCTTGATCTCCAAGATAACCTCACATATCGAGAGTACCCTATTCGCATTCTTGATCAAGCAGAGCGTGTTACTCGACGTCAGAACATCAAGTTTTACAAGGTTCAGTGGTCTCATCACTCTGAGAGAGAAACTACTTGGGAGCGAGAAGATTGTCTTCGACTGGAGTACCCCACCTTCTTTCCATCGATCCATGAATCTCGGGACGAGATTCTTTCAAGTGGGGGCGAGTTGTCACATCCCTAGTTCTAGTATGAACTAGACTAGGTACTCATGTGCGCATCATGTTTAAATTTCATTTAAATTTGAAGTGGGGATTTGTCAAACCCTCAGAAATTATTTCTAGTAATAACCCAGATAAAAATTGCTCCAAAAGGGTCCAAGAAAATGTTCATGTTGCTCTATGAAAATATTGGTCACAGGTAAAATTCTAACAAATATTTTTAAGAGCTCATAAATATTTATTTTGGCCATTTGGAATTAATGCCTAATTATTTGCATTGGACATATATATGTTATATATATAATATATGTCCAAAACTTATGCCAGTTGTTGAGGAGCTCTGGAATAATACCACTAGCTCCTACAAAAATTGGCATAGGAAAATAAATTGGTTTAGTATTTTACTAAATCATAAAACAAATGTCAGAAAATAGAAAAGAAAACAAAGATGGAAAACGCTTACCTGTGCTCACCTGAGGCCTGGCACTGTGCAGCCCAGCTGGCCGGCCCAGCCGACTGGCCAGTGCTAGTCGTCCTCCACCTCCCGCCAGGAGGCCAGGGGCGTGTGGCCGACGCGTGCGCACCGCCGTGCCGCCACGGCACCTGCCGGCCTGTCCTTCCCCCTCCCGGTCGCCTCGATGCCCCGCACGGCGCCACGCGCCGCCCCGCACCTCTCCCTCTCTCTCCCGTGGCCTCCCTTCCTCTCTCTTGCTCTTTCTCGCACGACGTCCGAACACCACCGTCGATGCCGCACGCCGTTGACGCGCCCACCGCCACGGCCTCGCCCCTCCAACAAGTCCAACAGCTCCGCGTCGTCGTCCTCGTCCTCTTCGTTGAGCCACGCGCCCCAAGAGGCCCTGGAGCGCCTCCATCGCCGTCGTCTTCATCTCCGGCCACCGTGGATCCCCATCGTCGCCCCGTCGACCACAGCGCGTCTTCGAGCTCGCCGTCAAGCCCATCGAGATTGCTGTGAGCTTCTGCTCCGTTCCCCTCTCTCTGTTTAGCCGTTCGCGCGCCGTAGCCCCGTCTGCCACCCTGGCTGTAGCACCTCGCCGCTGTTCATGTCGCCGCCGTCGTCCTGGCCACCGCAGATCGCGCCCGCGCATGCCAACATGCTCAACAGCCCCCAGCAAGCCAACGCCGCTGCCCGCAGCTCCTGTCGTGCCCTGCAGCACCCGCCCGCACTTGGCCAAACTCCGCCCGCCGCCCCGAGCTTCGCTCCGGTGAGCTCCGCCGCCCCCGCAGCCTCCCGTCTGCTCCCCTGGATGCACGCGAGCACCAGCTCCTCGGAGATGGTCTCCGCCGCCCAAATGGTCGCCGGAGCGACGATCCCGAGCCCCTCCGCCGCGTTCGGCCTCGCCGGCGGGTTGACTGTGTGGGTCAATGACACGTGGGGCCCGTCTTTGACTAAATCTGTAGTTAGGTTATTGTTAGTGCTAATTAACCTCTGATTAATTAACTATGACACTAACGTGTGGACCCCGCACGTCAGATTTGACCTGCACAGCCACGTTGACTCGCTGACGTAGTGATGACATCATGCTGACGCAGTTATCCATTTCCTGGATTTTATTTAGTCAGGAAATTCCGGAAAATGTTATAAACTTCTAAAAATCACATAAATTCAACCATAGCTCAGATTGAAATAATTTATATATGAAAAATGATCATAAAAATATAATCTATCCATTTGTACCAGTTTCATGCATGATAAACCAACTTATACCTGCTGTATAGGTGAAAACACATAAATGGCACTTATAAATGTTAAATTTGGAGTTGCATTTGAACCCTTGGTTCAAATGGACTTCATTCAAATAGAATGCTAGATGCATTAGCACAAACAACATCACATCCACATGCCATGTTCATGCATCATATTGTTGCATATGTTGTGTACTGATTGCCGGCACCGTCCTTCTCGATAGGTCCTGCTCCGGAGAGTGTTGCAGAGTACCTGTCTGTGAAGCAGTGCCCCCTGTTGATCTACCAGGCAAGCAAACCCCCCTTGTTCATCCCGATATGATCCCACTCTCTCGCTCCTGCTCTCTTTTATTGCATTAGGATAATAGCGATTCAACTGCTACTTTATGTTGCGGTAGTTGAACCCATTCCTCTGCATGACCTGTCATTGCCACAGTAAATAGTTGAAACCCACTAGCATGTGTAGGAGTTGATTGAGCCATGTTTTGTTCCTACCATGCCATGCCTGCTATTGCTTAGAGTTGTGTCAGGTCCGATTCATTGGGAATGAATTGGAGTGTTATGATATGTTCTGGTGCTGAGAGTTAAGTGTGTGAACACGATTTGGTAAAGGTAGCGGTGAGAGGCCATGTAGGAGTACATGGTGGGTTGTCTCACTAGAACCGTCCTTAAGCACTGAGTTCTGTGTATGTTTTCCAATGACTAGATACTACCACACATTGGGTTCTGGTAACTCGACCCCTCTCGACTTATTAACCGACTTGGTCTCTGTCCAGGAGTCGCAAATAGTTTCTGGTGTTTGTAGGTAGTGTTAGTAGTCTACCAAGTGGCACCCGGCCAGGTGGGCTTGGGACAGACTAGGCACAAGTGGCACGGTGTACCAAGCATAGATCCATCCGGTGAGGTGGGCTTGGGAACCCTGCACACATCGTTTGGGGCCGTGAGCGACACCCCGGCCAGATCTCCTTGCGGATGGAACCTGAAGAGGCGATAAACCTGGACTAGAGTCTTGTGTGGTTAGTTAGGTCGTGGCCGACTCCCTCGCCAGGCTTCCGCTTGAAGGTTGCTGAGATACATGACGTGTACATGGTGATAAGTGGTGAGAGCGTGTGTGAAGAAGTACACCCCTGCAGGGTTATCATGATCTATTCGAATAGCCGTGTCCTCGGTTATGGACTTCTTGGATGCTTACGTGGTACATAGACAACTTAAACTGGATACTTTAAAATGCCCAAGACAAGTGTGAGTGCTATGGATGGCCTTCTCGTAGAGAGACGGGGATGAATCCGTAGTAGTGTATTGATGTGGTGATTAGTGGACTCGTGTGCGCTGCCTCACCTCAAACAAGTTACTCGTAGTCGTAGAATAGGTTAGCCACTGGGTCAAAGCTGGCTTGCTGCAACTAAACCCCACATTACCTTCTTGATACAAATGCATGTATGATAGGATCTTTGTACTCATGTTTTCCTTAGTTATGTTTTGCAGATGAGACATTTGTCTCACTAGTAGTTCCACTTGGACTTCGACGAGTAGCTTGTTACCTCAGCTACGATCTTGTACCCTTGGGAGGGTCTTGTAGATAGTCAGGCTTCGCAACCTTTTTGTTTTGTAGTTGTCTGTACTTAGACATGTAATGCTTTCGCTTGTTGCTTGTACGCTCTGAATGATGGGTCATGAGACCCCTGTTTGTATTAATGCTAGGTGGCCCTTTTGGGCCTTTATCTATATGAGTTTGCGTTATGTTGTGATGCCATGTTGTACAGCACATACTTGCATGTTATGCGTACGTGTAACGTGTATTGCTATGTGTGGGATCCGACAACCTAGTTGTCTATCCTTGGTAGTCTCTCTTATGGGGAAATGTAGTCTAGTGCTTCCATCGAGCCATGGTAGTCCGCTACAGCCCGGTTTACCGGAGTCCTGCTAGCCCAGCACTGCTGCTCCGGAACACTTAGATTGGCCGGCATGTGATTCACTTCATTCTTGTGTCTGTCCCTTCGGTGAAATGTCACGCGGTGACATCCGGAGTCCTTCCTAGCCTGCTACAGCTCGGGTTCCCGGAGTCCTGTTAGCCCAGTTGCTACAGCCCGGATTCACACGCTGCTGACCAACATGCTCGTTGTTGTTTCATGTATGCCTGTCCCCGTAAGTTAGTGCCACTTTGGGTTCACGACTAGTCATGTCGGCCCGGATTCTCTGTCATATGGATGCTAGCGATACTATCATATACGTGAGCCAAAAAGGCGCAAACAGTCCCGGCCATGGTAAGGCGATACCCGTGGGAATACCGTACGTGAGGCCGCAAAGTGATATGAGGTGTTACATGCTAGATCGGTGTGACTTAGAATTGGGGTCCCGATAGTGAAGCTCCGACAATACCTATGCATGCACACGGAAGGAGTGTCAAGTAGTATATCATCCTCGAGAGGGTCAAGTGAACACGTGTAAAGGAGATGATTCACCTTTGTGTATGTGAAGTAGATGTCACACGTGTCACTTGCCAAATGGACTCTTGACATGGTGATGTCCGTAGGATGCTCCGCATCATCCCCTCCCCCTTGGGAAAGATCCGACCTCGGATCAAAAACCAAATTACCATGGGAAAGAGATGGCGTCGCCGTGTAGGAGTGGTCGATCACCAAGTTCTCGTCATCTTGAAGCTCGAAATGGGCACTCTCCAATGTCGCACCGTCTCGTGATTCCTTCAAAAGGAGCAAAGATAACAAGCACTTGGAAAAACAAATGTGGTTGCCATTATAGTGAAACCATGCATTCAAGAGGTGATTCACCCAACAAGTGTTGTCATCAAGTATATCATATGGTTTGACAAAGGATTGTGACATGGCATGTAAGTATATGAATTGAGCACAATCAAGGACATCATGGAAACAAGTATGCAAATTGGAGGTAGAGATGCAAATATGTTTGACAATTGAACAAGCATCTACCTCAAGGTCATAGCAATCATGCATAAAGCACTTGACAAATGGTCTATGGTAGGCAAAGGAAGCATTCACCACACCAAATAAAATGAAGTGTCTAAACACACACTACTAGGGAAAAGCCTAGCAGCAGCGCGGGTTTTAGGCCTATCAGCAGCGCGGGCACCGGCGCTACCAATAAGGCGCTACAGCTAACTTTTAGTAGTAGCGCAGTCTGTACCTGCGCTACTACTATTGACTATATCAGCAGCGCTTTTCTGGAACGCGCTACTATTAGCTGTAGCGATTTCCTGGTCCCGCGCTACTGTTATATATTTCACCATTTCCCCATTCCAGCTTCGATAAACTGCAATTTCCAGATACTAGGTACTACTAGATATCAATTTCATAAAGCATTATAGGTACTAGGTAGTACTCCCTCAAGCAGTACAAGGTGACAATTTGAACTAAAACCACGACGAGTAATTTGGAACCGAGGGAGTACTAGATAACAATTTCATATATACTCAACATGCATCCTCAAGCAGTACAAGGTGACATCGACGACAATCATCATATTTAGTTCTAGATGATATCGAGGACAATCATCATATGTAGTTCTACATGATATCGACGTCGATCATCATATGTAGTTCTAGATGATATAGCCACACACACATATGTAGTTCTATATGATATCGACGACGATCATCATCCTCAAGCCTGGGCAGTGGGTGTTCCTGGTAGTAATTAGGATGGCCTGTCCAACACAAAGATTCTTGCCAACGAGGAATCTCTTCCACCCAACCGAGGTTAAGTGTGTGCGACCATCTGTGTCCATGCGGTAAGTACAGGTGGTGACGGAGCCCCTTGCGGTAAGGCGTAGTCCAACTAAGCCTTCTTCATCAGGCTCGATACCACAACTCACAGATAGGTTCTTTGGCAATCTCTGAATAAGAAAAACATGTCAATTAATAAATAGCCTCACACATACTCTTGCAAATATATTTCTATTAAGTCTAGATTTCTACACTATTAATAGTTCCTTGGATTCTACACTAATAAGCATGTGATCAGACTCTACACTAAAGTATATCATCGACTAGATTCCACAAAGCATATCATTGGACTCTACACTAAGCATATCATCGGATAATTTGCATTTGTAAGTATAACAGTAAAGCATATATATATCATCAAATTACTACATGCAGTACGTATAACAGACCATTTCATGCCGATCGACCATGGTACTTGTCAGGCGGGTCACGAATGGCACCCCAACAAAGTCATCACGTGGCGGAATTATGTCCCATAGGTTGCACACCTCCTCCTCGCTCAACCTCATTCTTTGAGCTATGATGGCTTCATGAAGTGGGTTCTCATCATCTTCATTGAGTGGGTCCTCATTATCTTCATCATCTTCGTCATCTTCATCATCTTCCACCAGGTTGATATAAATGACAACCAGCTTGGGTCTTTCTGCTCTGAAGGAGAATCTGATCAACTCACCACCAGTAAGACGCATGCGAGCGAGGAAACGGGCCCATCCATCTCCTCCAATCTGCGACATATTGCGTCATTTCTCGACCTCCATAGTGTATGGCCACCCACGAGCCTCAAATGTCACAGTGTCTCCTGTTAGCTTGTTGAATTTCAACCTCACATTGCATGGGACGATCTGTGTAAGAAAAGCAAAATGACACAATGCAGTAATGCCAACATGAAAAATAAAATAGTTGTTACATTTCATCTAATTTCTTACCGCGCATGACGAAAACTCGGATGGAAGTAGATGCCGAACAACTTGCTAGTTGCAAGGCTGCTGGGGCACCTTGACTTGCACAGTCGACATAGTGGTGCTGGTGGTGGCGCCATTTTCCTAAAGCAATATGAGCAAAGGATTAACGATTCACTTCACAGGAAAGAAAAACAGTAGCATGTGATATTTGGCCCCTATTGCCTAAGATAATGGGATCCCTAAGATAATTGTTTAAACAAACAAGTGGCAAATTTAACTAAATTGGCACCTACATTTTGCCAAAAATAACTTATTAAAAAAAATCAACTAAATCAACTAGCCTACTAAATAAACTAAATCGAGCATACTAAATCAACTAAATCAACTAGCATACTAAATCCACTAGCATACTAAATCAACTAAATCAAAATGTTCTAAATCAACTAGCCTACTAAATCAACTAAATCAACTAGCCTACTAAATAAACTAAATCAAAATGTTCTAAATCAACTAAATCAACTAGCCTACTAAATCAACTGAATCATATCAACTAAATCAAAATGTTGCATATGAAAGCCTACTAAATCAAAATGTAGCGGGGAGGAGGGACAAGGAGGGGCGACTTGAGGAGGGAGAAGATAGTAGGACGAAGGAGGAAGGCGGAGCGAGGAGCGGCCGGCCGGCGGCGAGTGGAGGGAGGACGGATCGAGGATGAAAGTGGAGCGAGGAGGGGCCGGCCAGCGGCGAGTGGAGGGAGGACGGAGGAGGAGGCCGGTACCAAGTCCAGCGAGGAGGATGAGGTGACAGCGGCGCAGATCAGGGGAGGGGCGACGGGGGAGGACCGGTGGCGCGGGAGGAGGAGACCGAGTGAGTGTGTGTGAGTGTGATCTGGATCAGGTAGGTGAGTGGGCCGGGGGAGATGGAATGGCATAGCAGTAGCGCGCTACAGAAAAATGCGCTACTGCTAAACGACCTATCAGTAGCGCCTTTCGCCGAGAACGCGCTACTGCTATGTGTCAGTACGTAAAAATAGACATAGACATAAAAAAATACATTGATCATCAATTATCTTTTTGTGTACAATCTGATTTGTCAATAGGAATCCTCGCCGGTTGGTTTAAGAACTGGCGAGGATTCCTATTGCGGCCACAGATCCTACACATAGAGTTCAATGAAGACCAAGTGCTTGTGAAAGTTGTATAAGAAACATATTTAAGGTAGTACAAACTCTCTTCACGGAGCGAGGTGGGACTAAATTTTTGTAGTTAATTTAGCAGTAGCGATTATCGCGTGAATGCGCTACTGCTACGGTCCGTAGCAGTAGCGCTCTTTGGTGTAACGCGCTGCTGCTAAAACTGGCCTTGCGGCGGCGTCGTGGGAATTTTAGCAGTAGCGCTTCTTGGGGTGTGCGTGCTACTGATAAACTTGTTTCAGCAGCGAGTTTCTAGCGCACGCGCTACTGCTACTTAACAGCAGCGCCTGATTTTAAAGCGCACTGCTGGTAAGATTCTGTGTATAGGCTTTTCCCTAGTAGTGACATGAGTCAAGTGCAAGACAATCCAAGCATAACGTGCATAGGGTGTAGTGAAAATAGTGTGGCACTCAACACAATAGAAAGAGCAATTGTTCAACATGTGTGAGGCAATCAAGTCAAGCATGTAGCAATCAATGGGACATGGCATATGTGAATTGATGATATTATTGCAGCCAAACATGTGATAGGAACAATTAATCCAAGAATTGGATGCAACCCACAAGGCATATATATCATGATGCATGGAACGGTGAAAATGACAACTCGAAGCAAGATCTCTAACATGTGTGCAATAAAGTGGTCCAAGATGAACAATAAGTCTCATGGTGCAAGCAACACAAGTAGTATGATCCATAATATCCATGATCATGGTTTGGGGGTTCTCAAAAGAGAAGGATATCACCTTGAAAGCATGTCCTTGCGCGTTCTTCACAATGCCGAAACACAAAGAAGTGCGATGTAGAAGCGTCGTGGTAGAAGGTGGTTCGCTCTCAAGAGCTCGAATGGTCAACTCACGTGAATTGGAAGTCGAGAAGAAGTCCAAGTATCCTACACATGCACACAACAAAACAAAGAACGTATGCGCATGGTAGATAAACACATCATCCATCATGATGGTTCTCTTCTCTTACACATAACCATTAGAAGCACAAGTGCATGAATAGTATGATGCAACAATGGCAATATTCATGTCACTAAGTATATGGTGCAAAGAGGTAAGACAAGCATGCTTCAAAAGAAATACGTCAAAATCACTACATATATGTGAGAATGCTATGGGAGCAAACACATTATCAAGACTAAAGGCATAGTTGCACTCAATACATGGCAAATCATGTAGCATGAGAGAGGCAACATATAGAGATATATGACAAGAAGCAATAACAATCATGTGCAAAGCATGTAGATGGTTGTCATCAACTGCATGAAATGAGCAAGTATGAATCATCGGTGATGCAACAAGGCAAGCAATCATAGTAATCAAGTCGTGCAAGCTAGTAGTGCGAAGATGCAACATACTAGGGGAAATCATGGCAATCATGTCATGTGAGAAAATAAGAGGCATAGACAATGCATATGACATGTCGCAAGCATGAACACAATGCAAGATAATAGTGTCATCATAGGCATGGGGCACAAAGCAAACATGGCAATAACAAGTGATATCTCCACCAAGCTTGCAAATACACATACAAGTACTAGAATCAATCATCATGTGTAATGAAAAGCATGGGTCACAAATGCATGTCAAAGGCATAGGAATGAGCATATCATGCAAAGTGAACATGGCAAGATGGGCATATAATATGTAATGGACAATAACCCATAGCCAAGGGAGGGCCATGTAGAAGAAATGTGCGAAGACTTCGCGTGAAGAGAGCGGTGGGAAAGGCAATCCATGGGATCCCAAGTCATCATTGCTCTCTAGAGCTCGTTTTGTCAACTCATGGGATTGTGAGGTTGACAAGTATTCATGGGTACCTACACAAAAGAGACACACACCAAAGGAATTGTGTGCGTGGTAAATGTACACATCATCCATCATGATGTGTATGTGCATGTGTGAGTTAGCACAAGATAAGCATCGCTCAAAGAAATTTAATGCATGGTATAAGAACATGTCATCCAAAGAATAGTTATTGTGTATGACACGATGGGGATGCAAATTTAGCATACAAGTATATGGCACATCAATAGCATTTTCATTCATGGGGAGCATATTGTGCACATAATTATTGGGATCATGCAACGAATGTGATGAATCAAAATCTCCTAAAATGTATGAGGAAACTATGGGGGTATCCTCATGAGCAATATTGGAAACATCATATGGAGAAAATGGACAACATCCAAAACAATGCATATCCGAAGTTAAGTGGTCATGGCATGGCATATGAGATAAATGATTCAAAGGAAGCATATCAATATAATCACAAGAAAAACAAATGCCAATAAGCATGGGCTTGTCATCTATGCCGTAAGTGCAAATTGGGTTTATTTTAATGGCATATGCATAGTCACTACGATGAGATTGCAAATATGACATATGATTGATCTCATTCATAGCATAGGACAAGTCAAGTGGATTGTCAAACATGATGTGACCTAAAGAATTGTCACAAGAAATCCTATGTAACATGGCATCACAACTAAGAGACTCCACATGGTAATCATCAAACTCATCATAAATGGGCAAATCATTACATGGGGAAGTCGCACTAGCATGAGGCATGGTAATAGGTTGATCAACATCATGCAAGCAATCAATGTCTAGAATGTCCACTAGTGGGACTCGAGCATCACACTACTAGGGAAAACCTTATACATCGAATCTTAGCAGCAGCGCAGTCTAAAAACAGACGCTACTGCTAATTAGCAGCAATGAGCTATAGAAAAGAGCGCTGCTAATGACTGAGTAGCAGTAGCGCTCTAGGTGAAAAGAGCGCTACTACTATAATTGCCACGGTGTCGCCTCCAAGAAAGATATAGTAGTAGCGCCCTTCCCGTGGACGCGCTACTGCTAAAGAACTTAGTAGCAGCGGTTTTGCTCAAAATTCGCTGCTGCTAAGTATGACCGCAACTAATTAAGTTTAGTCCCATACTGCTAAGTGAACAAGGTGTTTACCACCTTAAATATGTTGCTTCTCAACCTATCTCGAGCACTTGGTCTTCATTGAACTATATGTGTATGAATTGTGGTTGCAATATGAATCCTCGCCTGTACCTATACAGGTACAGTGAGGATTCATGTTGACTATTTAGATTATACACAAAAAGATCAATGATGACCAATGTATATTTTTGATGTTTTTACTAAACAAAAGAAATAACTGCTTCCATTAGCAGTAGCGGTTTTCCCCAAAACGCACTGTAGATAAGTTAGCTATAGCGCGTCTTCTGTACATGCCCTACTGCTAGTTCGAGTTAACCACCCCCCGCATCAAAATTTCGCTAAGTCCTCCTTCCCCTCCCCCCACCGGCATGTTCCCCTACTCCCTGTCGCCGCCGCCCGAGCCCGAGCACGCATGCGCCCTCACCACCGCCGTCGCCCGCCCGCCCTCAACCTCACCGCCGCCGCTCTCGACCACACTGTCGCCGCCCTCGACCTCACCGCCGCCGCCCTCGACCGAGCCCGCCGAGCCCGCCGCCCAGGACCGCCGCCCTCCCGATCCCGAGCCCGCCCTCGCCGCCCCTCCGTCGCCGAGCACCTCCCCGCCGCCGTCTCTCCCTCTATAAGCCCCCTACCCCTCCCCAACCCCCTCTCTCTTTGCTTAGTTAGTAGATGATTTTAGTAGTAGTAGATGTTAATTTAGGGTTCATAGATAATGATTTTTAGAAGTAGTGGATATTAATTACTAGTAGTGATGGTAAACTAGTTGTATAATTAGCAGTAGTACATGTTAATTAGTAGTAGATGTAGTAGTTAGATGTTAATTAGTAGTAGTAGATGTGCTAGTTTCTTTCTATTTATAGTAAGTTTATATTTAGTAAGAACTAGTTGAATTAATAGAACTAGTTTAGTTTTAGTTGAACTAGTTAAGTTTTAGTTGAACTAGTATAGTAAGTAAATTAATAACTAGTTGAACTACTTCATTTTTAGAAAGAACTAGTTTTTTTTTCTTTTTATACTAAGTTTATATTTAGTAAGAACTAGTTGAATTAATAGAACTAGTTGAATTAATAGAACTAGTTGAACATGCCATATTTGGTGTTATTTTTTAGTTTAAGCAATTATTTCATGTTTTGGTTACACCTCCGAGTGGCCTATGTTTTGCCGGAGTGTTGATTAATTTCCGTTCCGGCAAATTTCAGGCGCTCGATATGTCCTTTTTTAGCAAAGGTCATGCCGGATTTTTCCGTGAATTCTGGCATGACTTGTGCTAGAATATGTACAAGTTTAATCTTTGAATTATGAACGTAGGAAATGTCGTACTCGGACGACGACAGTCTCCCGGGGGAGTGCAGTTGGTGCCACGATGATCGAGGTATGTGCGACAGGTTTGTTCAGCTGGATGAAGATCGGCACTTCAGCATTAAGCTCGAGGAGACCTTCGATGTTGAAACGGTACGCAACAACGACAAGTGTTTTTTTCGTAATTAAGCATGACTTCAACTATTTCAACGTCTAATTTTCATCTTTTACAATTCGACTAGCTTATCCCAAGCCATGCAAGACGCTATGTCTTGGAGAGGATGGGTTTTGAAGACCATGAAAATTTTCAAACAAAGAAAATACACCTAAGGACCCATCATGATATCGATTTTGAAGTAAATCTGTACAATTCTCATAGCGTAACCTATTTTGGTTGCCAAAATTGGGAAGCACTTTGCAAAATGTATGGTTTTTATGAGGGTATGATTGTCAGCATGGATCTTGGTGATCCTGACATCGAGCAAGACAATATGGACATTTGGGTCCTTGTTGATACGCTTCCGATTCTACCGCAATGTGAGTTTCTCAAACATAGTTATTAACTAATTTATATTGTTTATTTCAAAATAGTTGACAGCTTATTTCCATTGACAGCTTATTTTGAATCTTCAAAGAATGTGCAGAAGATGGTAGACAAAACCCACTACACTAATGGCTCCGAATTAACTTATAAGGAGAAAAACCATCTGATTGCTTATTGTACTTTTTTTGAGAATTACAATACCTATTATCGAACTCCTTCAAATTATGGTGAATACGTGCCACTAGTGCACGTGTTGAACCACGATAACTTCTATGGAGATACACTGGTAAGATATTTTACTATTACGACATCTGTGCATCTTTTGCATACTTCTAAAACTAGTACATCATTGCTAACTACGAATTTATTACTATGTTTTTCAACAGAAAATCCTGATGGATTGTGTGCCTCATCTGATGTATTACAATGGTCGCCTTGAAGTTCTGAACCTACAGCCAGGTTATCCTAAGGATCTCACCTGTGCATATCGAATTTCTGAAACCGGTGAACACATGCTAATCAAAGAGTGGAAAAAATGTTTGGACATTCGTAAGGAGGTTCTTGGAAGCAACATTAAGCGAAAGGCAAGAATTGGAGACAGGATAATCTGCATTCTCCATAATGGAGAGCGAGGGGCTATCTTGTTTTTTGCTATTTTACCTTAGAGAATATAGTAGGTCCTAAGATAATGTAGTAGGTCCTATGAGGTACAATATGTTTATTATGTGATACAATGTGTTAGAGTTGAAGATGTGAGGAGTACTTGTGATTACGACTAGTGACCAATGATATGATGATGATGATGATAAGTTGTTAATGATATGATGATGATGATGATGATATTTATTATATCATTGGGTGAAAGAACCGCGGATTAGTTTCAAGTGGATGTCCCTCCACTTGAAACTAGTCCACACGGTTCTTTCACCCCGTGATGTAATAACTCATTATGATGTAAAAACAATTTGTAAATTCCTGTTGTATGAAAATTTGTGTAAAGGTGTACAAATACAACATGAAATAAAAAAGAAATAAAATACGAAATAATAGTAGAAGCGCGGGTAGAGAGAAGCGCTACTACTAATTACCAGCAGCGCTCCTCCTGGAACTCGCTGCTACTAAGTCGATTTAGCTGTAGCGTAGGTGGAGGCACACTACTGCTATTCGTTAGCTGTAGCGCCTTATCAGTAGAGCACCACCCCGCGCTACTGATAGGTCCAAAACCCGCGCTGCTGCTAGCCTTTTCCCTAGTAGTGTCACCTTCACCTATGTTACCATTCTCATTCCACTCATGTGGTGTAGGTGAGGTGGCAAAGACCAAATGGTGGTCATCTTCATCTTGATGGAACCATGTGGGGGGTGCATCATATTCCACCATGGCCATCGTCTTGTCCAAAGGAAGGACGTAGTCGTCACGAATCGGCGCGTCATCATATATGGGACCTAGCACCAAATGAGAAGACACAATAGAGGTAGAGGTTAAGTCGTTAGAAATCGAAGTGGCCTCACTCTCTCTATGTGGTGGTTCACTCACTCCCTCAAGGTAGGTGCACTCAAAGTCACATATGGTGGAGTCACTCATCTCACTCAAGTGGTGGGGGTTGTGGCTCTCCTCACATGGGAATTGGGGCAACACATCATATATGTGGATAGTGGTGAAGTCACTCTCACTCTCAATATGGTGGCTAAAGTCACTCAAGTCATCATACGTCGCTGTGGTCGGGGTGAAATACTCAACCATCTCATCGCTGTCACCATGGATGAAGGCCGAAGATGGCACATCATCCCTCTCCTCCATGACCGAAGGGAAAATCCCATGCTCAATCATCTTGTCGCTCGCCTCCAAAGCTTGGTCCTTGAGGGTCTCCGTAGTCGTACTCGTCACCGCACCATCTTGAAAAAGAGTCGAAGTAGACTCGGCATCATCAATGCCACAAAGAGGGATGGCGATGAAGTCAAACTTGGGAGCATCGTCTTGGAGCTCGTCGGGCTTGGACATCATGGTGGTACTAGCCTCATGCTCGTCGCCGTGGAGCTTGGTCGTCGCGAAGCGTGCTTGGGGTGGAGAAACCTTGGCCTTCATGAGTTCTTGTTCCGCCTTGAGAGCACCAATGTAGTTGTCGTCGAGGGACTTGTAGTTCTTGAGGAAGATAGTCTTGGAGATGTCGTTGTTCAATCCCATCATGAAGTGGAACTTCATCGAAATGGGGTTGTCCATGCCGGCTTATCGCAAGGCAATCTTCATCTCCTTGAAGTACTTGTCGATGGACTTGGATCGTTGGATGGTGTTCTCCAATTGGCGTAGAAGATGTTCCGTGTAGGTTGGAGGCACGAACTCTCGCCGCATAGCTCTCTTCGTCTTGGGCCAACTCATGTCGTAGGTCTCCAAAGGTGTGTGAAGCCACCATGTTGACGCGTAGTCGTGGAAGTTTCTTGTGGCGCACTTCACTTGATCTTCGGGGGGAACTTGATGTAGCTTGAGGTAGTCGTCCATTAGGCGCTCCCATTCGAGATACTCCTCGGGTTCTTGATTCCCATAGAAAGGAATCTTGTGGTCGTTGTCGAGGTCGTAGTAGTTCGTGGAGGTCGCGGACTTGAGCTTGGGGAGCTTCTCTTGAGCGTAGTCTTGGGGTGCTTGTCGGCGAAGATGCCGTATGTCCATAGGCAAAGATGCCTTGAAGTCGCTTGGCGAAGATGCCAAGGGAGATGGTGAAGTCGTTGAGCGGTTGTTGGTGTTGAGCTCTTGACCTTCAAGTTCTTGTCGGTGTTGGTGTCGATGCCGATGTGATCTTGCTGGAGATGGTAGCTCGGAAGCATGTGCTCTTGAGCGTCTTCTTGAAGATGAGGAAGATAGCTTGTAGGACTTGATGAGGGCTTTGATCTCCTCCATTTGATCTTGCATCTTGGCGTCGTTGGATTTGTTCGTGGCATCGAACTTGTCATTGTTGTTGTAGACCGAAGGTGAAATGCCTTGCCTATCCATCACAAGACTCGAGTAGAGGTGAGTAGGAAATGAGATAAACAATACCAAGTTACCTTTTCCCAAGGTTGAGGATGTATCCCGTTTCACTCAATGTGAGATGAAAGAATAGTGGAATTGGTACCGGACTTGTTCACTCACACCTATCAAGTAAAGCTTATGGTATAGCTCGGTGAGGATAGTGGCACAAAAATTTAATGCAAAATGTTAGCAAGAGTCAATAATGTTGAAAGAGATTCACAAATTCGCAAGTGAAACAAGTAGACCAATAGCAATGAATGGCACACGGAAACACACACACGGATAGATATATGGGGCCGTGCAACCAAGGAATGAGCACAAAATGTGGAATCCACGGAAAACGCTCATGTTGCACAACTCAAGAGATACGCTAGCACGATTGCTCAATAGGCGGATACGACACTTGTGCACAACCTATAAGATGCAAAATGGATAAGCTTTCTATCCCAAGTATGCTATGTATGTATGGTTCCCGGTGTTTGATTCAAGATGATCGGATATGAAAATCTTATGCAATGTGGTGGATGCTATGGCTATTGCTTGCAAGCTCTTTGCTCTTTCTCTTTTTGCTTAAAAGCTTATTCTTTGTTTTTTTATATGGCCACTTTTGCACAATGCACAAACCAAGATAGCAATTGTGTATATGCGGGAACAATCTTGTGACACACGGGATGCTATGATGATACCAAGATGATATGGTATGTATGCAATGAGAGGTGTAGATCACTAATGTGCACAAGTAACGTTGCCGGCAATACTCAATGGCTAGTCTCGATAGGTAAGTGACGCAAAATGGGCTAGGGGTTATCAATGCAATTGCAAGGGGAATATACAAGGGTGTCGTCGAGGTTACCGTCCTTGGTGATGATGAGTGGCGGTGTTCTTGATGCCGACCTGTCCCTAATTAGCCGAAACACCTTAGGAAATGGAAAAACCGCGAACTCAAGATCTCAAGGACAAAAGTCAAACGGTGGTAGCGGAAAGCGGTGGTGTTGCACTAGGCAATGCGAAAGTGGAGGTTATGGTGGTGGACTATACACGGTGTCGAAGTTGAAAGCACGGTCCCTAAGTAGCCGAAATACCTTAGGAGACACAACTCACAACACAAATAAAATTGGGTTAAGTTGAGGTGGCGGAAGTATATATATGGTGGGCTAGCCTATGCGGAAGTGTTGGTGGTGGTTGATGAAGAAGCAACCTTACCTAAGTAGCCGAAACACCTTAGGAGACTCGAATCACAACTCAAACAACCACTAATGCGATATGGAACAAAATGGGTTAGGTTGCGGAAGTCAGTGGTGGTAATGCGGATGATATGGTGGAGGGCCTAGGCAAACTTGCCAAATTTTTCAGAAAATTTGATGGAGTCAAATGATGTTTGTGGTATTTTTGTGGGAAGGGGGATGTCAATAGCTTCAAAACGAGCTAAAGAACGTCAAAAACGGAGTTTGGATGAATTAGATATGGCCAAAACAAGATTTCAGCCGAGTCAGTGTCAGGGTTAGCCGGACATCCAAGAGGAGGTCCGGATGATCCGGGCTTGGTCCGGATGATCCGGGTTTGTCAAGGCCGGTTGTGTTGTCTAGGTGTCCGGACGTCCGGGAGAGGGTCCAGCTGATCCGGGAGGTGTCCGGATGATCCGGGAGAAGGTCCGGATGATCCGGGCAAGTCAAACTGCTCGGGATTTCCTCTCGGGGACGAATTTTTGGGCAGAAATGGGGTGATTTTTGGGGTAAAATTGAGGAGATTTCGTGGATGGATGGTGGGGAAACTTGGGGAGATGCTAGATCCACTCGAAACCAAGCAAATCCATGGATCAAAATCAACAAAACATCATCAAAACCAACAAATCACAAAAAAATTGGGGCTATTTTTGGTGGGGATTTTCGAATTTAGGACGAAATCAAGCAAAATAAGGCTAGAAAACGGTGGGGGAGGCTCCAAAATCGTGATCAACGTGGCTCATGATACCAAGATGATGTGGAGTGGAACTCCAAGTGGCCGATCTTTCACGAAAGGAGCGAGATCCCTCGAAGAACATGAAGAACACGGGGAAGAACAGAGAGAAATCACAAGGGGAAACACTCAAGAACAAGTCCAATCACACATCCACTAGACAATCAAACACACAAGATCCACAAGGTACATGAACAACAAAGGAAAATATACAAAGTAAGGTTCATCTCCATGAGGAGGTCTTGAAGGGGGCCACCCAAGAGGGGGTCTTGATCGATATATCCCACAGGATCTTCTCACATGGAGGTCTTGAACTCCATGGGAGTGGTGTTCTCTCTCTCTCTCTCTCAAGAGTAGAGTGGTACAAGGAGCAAGGCTCTCTATCAAATGAGCTATCACTTTGCTAACCCTAGAAAGGAGGTGGAGGAGGTCTATTTATAGTCTAGTGGGTGAAGGGGTAAGTGAGGGGGCGAAAGAGGTACATGGGCCTCGGCCCGAAACGACGCACGCAAGGCCCGGATGATCCGGATGGGGGTCCGGATGATCCGTCCATCGTCCGGATGATCCGGGAGGGGGCCCGGATGATCCGGCTTCACACGAGGCTTTCAGGTGTCTTTGACGCAGATAGCCGGACGATCCGGCTGAGCCCGGATGATCCGGACAGCGGTCCGGATGTCCGGCCTGGCTCCAGCAGCCGCTCCGTCTTCTTCTCCTTTCTTCCGTCTTCTCTTCCACGCTTCCCTCGCGGACGGTGTAGTCGTTCCTTGGCGCTTGCACTCCTCCTTGACATCCGTGAAGCTCCGACAATACCTATGCATGCACACGGAAGAAGTGTCAAGTAGTATACCATCCTCGAGAGGGTCAAGTGAACACGTGTAAAGGAGATGATTCACCTTTGTGTATGTGAAGTAGATGTCGCACGTGTCACTTGCCAAATGTACTCTTGACATGGTGATGTCCGTAGGATGCTCCGCATCACTGCTCCTCTCTTAACCTCTCGCTGACTAGGATTTTCTTCTTTTATCTTGTAGAGGTCGTCGGCCCTCCCCTTCTTGCTCCCCGACGCCCCGTGTGATGGGCCACGGGTCGACGGTGGACGGAGGAGGAAGCACGCCGGGGAGCTGCAGCTGGTGGACCGGAACAGCTACAATCGGCCTCGCCGAGAGCTGCAACCTGCCTTGCCGGGAGCTGCAACCGACCACAGGTGGGAGCCTAATTGTGCTACTATAGGTGTTTTGATTTGATGGAACCATCGCCCAATTTTTATTTTTTGCTACCACGGTAATATGTTTTTGCTGGAAGCATCAACATTTTTTGCTACCATCGATGCTTAGGTTTTGTTGGATCCAACCCCAATTTTCAATTTTGCTACAACCATAATGTTTTTTTGCTAGAACCATCAACATTTTTTGCTATCATGGATGCTTTGGTTTTGTTGGATCCAAGCCCAATTTTCAATTTTGCTACAACCATAATATTTTTTTGCTGGAACCATCAACATTTTTTGCTACCATCGGTTTTTTGGTTTTGTTGGAACAACGCCATTTTTTGCAAGTTTGCTACCACCGGCCTCTTGGTTTGCTGGAACGAGCTTCATCTTTTGCTACCACCATATTTTTGCTGGAACAATGTCCATTTTTTCATTTTTTTTTGCTACCAGAATTCTCTAATTTTGCTGGAAGCAGCGTATTTTTTTGCTACCACCACTGTTTTGGATGCGAACCACGGCGTCCGCCATTGATTCTGAAGGTGGGTTGAGGGAGAGGGATTAGGGGATGGGCAGCACCGGCAAGGGACGAGCGTCGGCGATGGACGTGCGCTGCGCGATGCGGAGGGGATGCGGAGGCGCCGTCATGTCTCCCTCCTTTTTTTACTCAGTTTTCAATCGCGATGTGAGAAAGATGATGGGAAACGATGCCCATCGACAGCTGTGCGGTGTTCAATCAAAGGGCTAGGACGTGAATTTGGGCCGGTGCGCCGGCGCCTAGCGTTGGCCTTCCATTACGTAGTACGGCCCGTGTAAGCTGGCAACTGGCATGCTAATATTCTGTTTTCTGCTATATATCCACCGCTCTGTTCTTATCAGGTCATAGTGTGTAATCATGGTTATCTCTGAACGTTCTCTCACTCCAAGGTAGTCGTTGTTTTTTCATGGCTCACACTACTTCTAGTTATTTTTAACCCCTCACTTGGGTTCTTTTTTTTTTCCATCATCGTGTTGACCATCTGCCGATCGGCTGAAAGAATGATTAGAATGAATGGCTGATGATGATTGAGAAAAGACTGATGCTATTGAGCATAGCTTGTCGATTGATTGACAATACATACATGAAAGCAGATTGAAGAAAAATATACTGAAAACAGATGGTTCATACAAAGGTTCCAGTAGCTTAGCAAACATATACATACGGACACACTGATAATTGATTGTTCCACTGACAACAATAACAAATTAAAAACTGCGTGCCGCGAACGAATTATACTTCCGAGAATCACATCCTCGTCCTCCTGACTGAACTCAAGCAACTCTTAAATCTTGTTGATGATCATTATCCTTATGAACTCCTCAAATGCGCTGCACCTGAAAGTGATTAGTATAGCATTGCCAAACCTTAGGTCCTTCCCCATAGTAAACTCCTTCCATCCCTCCTTAAATTTGATTCGGTCTTACTTAGAGGTCTTGTACACAGCAGTGGTAATGCTCCCTGTTACCAAGCGTATTCCAGCCATACTGTCCCCTGAGATCTGCAGACTGGAACTTATCTCGAATGGTAATTTATGTGATGCCACGTGCAATTCATACATCTGATAAAAAGAGAAAGAGAAAAAGAAGGTGTCAGCCGGTGAGCAACAAAACTAGGACAGCTGTTAAAAGATGGAAGTAGTTATAACTAGGCGTAGCATATACAGAAAAACTAGATAGGGCTAACCATATCAGATCCAAATCAAAAACAGAACTGACAACAATACTAGGCTGCAGTTTGAGAGCTGAAAAGGAAAAAAAAGTGTAGTTGTGCTGTTAAGGTAGCCTTTTCGGAATCAAAACAACAAAGAAATGTAGTAAGAGAAAAATAATGTACTGAAGCAAGAAATATTGAAAAAGTAATGTAGAAAATAATGTACTGGAGCAAGAAAAATAATGTACTGAGGCATGAACTAACATTTCTCTTTTTCTCTCAATCTGCTCTGAAACCTCGTTCAATAATCTACTGAAGCAAGAAATACTAAAAAAACAATCTTTTTCGCCTATCCACAAAAGCAGAGTAGATTCGTAAAGGATTGTCAAGAACAAAGGCATCAATCAATCAATCAATAAAAACTGAAAAGTTGTACATAAATTTCAGGTGGTTAGTGACAGAAAAACATTTTGGGTTGATGGTTGACCTTAGCCTCACATTTTTAAAACGCACACGTACACGTCATGGTGATAAGCTCTTTCATTAGTGAGATGCTTACAGATTTGCCATCAGAATATAGAGGGGTTTTGGTTTTTTTGGCTGCTATAGCCACTGAAAGTGACACCGCTTGAGCCCCGCCAGCAATAGGCAGTTCCTTCTTGCTGCTACAGCCACTCGAACTCTGGAAGTGACATCGCTGTCGGCAGGCTTGTTGGCGCCCCCACGCAAAATATGATTTCACAGCATGTATCTGATCATGGTGCAATTCGACGCCACTGAAACCTCATTCAATCCATGGGTTCTGAATGATGAAGAAAATAAAATGAAGACTAAAAACTGAAATGATAAAGTGAATAATAGACTGAAAACTGACTGAAAACACATAAACTGAATATAGACTGAAGAAATGACAATGAATTAAAAGAAGAACAATGAATTAAACAAAAGAAATCTAAAATAGAAAAAAAAAACCTGATATCTAGGCTCTGTATCAAAAGTTTACTAACAATTCGACAGAAAGTTTACTGAATGCCAGCCGTTAAGTTGTCTCTTTTCGAATCATGCATGTTAGCTTGCAACGTCCATAAAATCCAAAGACAAGAATGCTCTGCGTCAAACAATTGCCAAGGAAAACATCTGAATGAAGAGATTACCGCTCAACTTCTACCCTCTCCCTTTCCTGTTGACAGGCTCACTGACGAGCATGCAGCATAGACTGCCAAAAAAGAAAAAGGAAAAATTGAGGGACTCAACATGGACTAATGAATAAAGAGTGATGACTGAGAGAGTTAGCTCATGTAAATTGCAGATAGAGCAATGAACATAAAAACTGAACACTAACAGAAATGGGTGACTGAATAAATAGAAATGAACAACTAGAGCCTAAGATATCTGAAAGAGACTAACTATGGTCAGACAAAAAATGAAGAGAATAACTAAAAATGGCAGATACTGAAGACATAAATAAAAAGTTTGAGATCACAGTCCTCTTTGAAGGAAATAAGCTAGTGTTGCTGAACTCCTTGAGCAGTCCATATATGCACCAGATAGTGAGCTAGCCTGGTATTCATGCGCATCACTACACTAGTCTAACCCAATAGTCCACCCCTCACCCTCAGCTTGTTTATTTTGGCCGCACTAACAAAGATGTCCCCGACAATGCAGCAACTTCATTGTTCACGAGGAGCCAAGATTCGTTCAGATTACAAGCTATACAATTAGGGACCAGCTTGTCGGCAACAGAATAATTGGTCATGAACTGATCCCCTTGGTTTTCCGCCGTTTTGCTCAACTTGATTATGAAGCAGAAACCAAAAACCCTTATTTAAGCTGGAGGCACCCCATCGAACCTGAATTCTCAGTGACCCCGTCACTCTCTAGTTTGAAGCTCCCAACTAAGCTTATCATTCCTGTTGATTTCATTTGACGCAATTTATCTGCGCTAACTTATGACTTTCATGTCAAGCAGACTCTGGTGTTGCCCGATTCTCATTCTTGCACAAGGTGTCAATACAGAAGCAGTTATCTGCTGACTCGCTGAAGTACGACATAACATCATCTCAAATGGTACACAAGGACGACACACCTGCTTTACCATGCTTTCCGGATGATATTCACCTACATGTACACACAAGTCGTATGCTTCGCCCAAAGAGTCGAAAGTAGTACCAAGGACCGGCGCGATCACGTTCTCAGTTGGGTTCTCTCTGCAACACCTGACAGCCTTCTCGATCATGGGCTGATTCAACTTGGGCGCGGTGTTCTGCTCGGTGCGGCAGCACCAATCCTAAGCCTGCAAACATAGGTATGCATTGCATAAATTTTCTGAATGCACAGAGCAATCAGCCTGCAAACACAGGCACATATTGCATAATTTTTCAGAATACAGAGAGCAATCAGCCTGCAAAAACAGGCACATAGCATGAATTTTCTGAATGCAGAGAGCAATCAGCCTGCAAGCACAGTATAGCATGCTTTTTTCTGAATGCAGAGACCAATCGGCACTTGCTTTAACTGTAGGATTTCTTCAGTCACGACTAGTTTTACGTCCTAAATCCCTGAATCTATGATGTGATGCAAGTTGCCTTTCACTAACCTCTTGTTACAACCCAGCGCTTGGGGATTCATCTTCCCCGTTGATAGCTCGGACGTCGGAGGCGAGCTCTCCATTCTTTCGGCCGCCGCCTCCTTCGCCGAGAAGATTTGTGCTTCGCCGCTGTCCACCCTCCGATGCTGCGTCACCTCGCCCTCCACCTGCTGCGCCACCTCCAAAACCGCCACCGCAGGGCCATTCACAGCCACAGGGCCCGCCACCAAACTCTCCCCTGCCTCCTCAAGCAGAGCGGATCTGAAACTTGAAAAAAATCAATCATCTGCATCAGCAAAGCGATAGGCCTAAAAATGGGGATGGCATTGCCGGGAAATCAAAGATCCACGTACCTCGCCGCCGGCGCTCCTTACCTCTATCCCGCGGTGCTCTGCAACCGGTAAAGGAAAACGAACTTCCTGATCCATGTATCAGACGTGACCGCCGATTCTGGTACGCAGCTCACTTCGCCGAAGGCCGACTGCCGTCCAAACTGTCGTTAGACCCGTCAACTCTGCCCCGTCGCAATGGCCCACCACCCACCACAAACGGGTACGTATTTCCCAACAGTACTCAATTTCTGGCGCACCCCAACCGCGCGTATAGAATAATAGCTCAGATCCAGAGGCGCTAACGGACGTCGTCGATATCGAGCGCACGTGAGCTCGCGACCAAAAACTCCGCGTCGGTACACCAATATAGGCAATATGTGCACGTGTTCAATTGAGTATTTGTTGGTCACCGCTTCTTTAGGTCAGTGCATCTCCATCTCTATTTTACAGTCCGTGAAGAAGCCCGATACAGATTTGAGAGGCAATACTGACTTCTCTCTTTTTTTTCCTTTGTTATCATACACTAGTATATTGCGTTTGATCCATTGTTCCGCTGAAAATAGTGATGATACAGATGATAATTTGGAAATCCTCCTGTTAGAAGTCCAGTTTACAAACAACGTCAGGAAGGTTGGCACCTGTCCTAGGAACAAATTTGTTTCTACTCGCTCAACAGCCAAGTGAGCTAAAACAGTGAAAAGATCAACTAACACTGTAACCAACATTGCAGCACATCCTTCCCTAAAAAAAACATTGCAGCACATCCTACAAGCATGTGCAATTGACTTGGGAACTAGAATCGCTGTACACCAACACAGAGTGCAGCAGCAGGTTCAAACATTTTGTATACAACAATCGAAAGATAGCATGCATCTCCGGTATCATAACATATAACTCAATCTAATGAACCAGCAAGACACCATGAACCAGAGCAATTTACTTACTCATGTCAGCAAGACAACAACTTCAGACAGGTAAGGCAATTATTGTGGCCATTCCAATAAGGCAATGCAACTGCACACATTGATCACACGTAGAAGTAGAAACATAAATAAATAGACAGGAGACCAATAGCTACTCCCCCATCCCATAATATAAGAGCTTTTATATTATGGGACGGAGGGAGTAAAAGCTAAAATGATCAAGCAATAGGAAATTCATTTACAACACAATGTAGACAGATGGGCTTCGGAAGTTTAACTTCGACCAGTTATCATGAGAACAACCTAAATGCCATTTTCACAAGTTTCAATTGTCTAGCACATAGAACAGTCATAAATAGAACTACAAATGATATAGTAGGTGCCATGTGAAGTTCACAGGCAGAACCAAAAACTAATTAAGAACATTAGTGCGACTGCTTACTCAAACCTTTAGTGAAATATCTTAGGAGTGCCTGAAAATCACTTCCAACAAGGCTAAGTTAGGAATTAAACATTATAATATGATTATCAAGTGACAAAACGGTTGGTTGTTGTAACAAAAAAGAATACCAGTCATTTCAATATTTTATTAAGATAATACCAACATGCTCTACAGTTGTGATAGCTATCTTACAGTATTCAAAACCACCTCAGAATATTAAAAACCATCCTTCTACTTCAGGTGGAATCCATCGTCCTCTTAAAATGTGAAGATCTGATATTCCAAAGAATCTTCTACCTACAAAATGACATGCATCCTGTTTGAACTGCCAAAATTCTATACCTTAACAGGAAAAAAAGAGAAAAAAGTACCTTAAACATATATCATTTCATCATTGGGAGGACATAAACAAAAGCTTTCAAGGCACATTGCTACAAAAAAGGGATTTAGGCATTCAAGCATCACAAAGCAAAAGGAGATCCATCTACATGCCAAGACTTGTAGCTCTGCAAATGCCATAAAAGGCAGAATCATTTTTTATAACCAAGAAGTTGCAATGCAAATAAATGCAAAAGGAAGGCTCAAGATATCAAAGACGTCCATGGTTCAACAAAGCGATCTTATTATCCATGGTTCAGTCTAATATATATAGGTACACAAAGGTGCCTGAGTGCACTCTAGTACCAACAAGAACTATCACAACTTCACAAAGCTCTAACCAACTCACTCACTACTCAAGCAAGACACTTAATGCCCATTTTCCAATGACTCTGAGAACAAGGAGGCTTCCCGTCCAGGCAGACCATTCAACTTGACAATCAGATCCAACTTGACGTATAAAACGCAGCTCAATAGAATCCACATCGTATGACATCAGTGTCTTATCATCCGACGATGAAAAGCAAATTGTGTTCCGCGGGTGGACCAAGATAACACTAAAATCTTGTGCATACAATGAATACTCTCTGTGAGTGGCTGAGATTGTGCTTCAAAGTCCATTTTTCAGTACTAATGTAGTCCTCAAGAACCGAGTGATAGTTCAAAATCAGCAGTACTCGCATAGATAACATAAAAGAACATCACTGGTATAGGATAACAGGAATACCAATGATCCAGAAATTGTTTCCTTCCACGCCAACAACTACTATGAAATTAGCTTCTAAGAAATTATGGAAGGAAGGCAAATGTAGAATCCCATTAACTCCTAATTCAGGTGGAAGGCATGGTTCACTACAAAATTGAAGATCTGATACTCCAGAACAAATTCTGTCTACAAAATGACATCCAATCCAGTTTGAATTAGAAAGTTGTACACCTTGAACAACATTGTCTAATTATGGGAAAGATACCTTACATATAGATCATTTTATCTTTGGAAGGGTACCGAGAAAAGCTTCCAAGCCATATTGTTAGTCATTGAAATAATGGGATTCAGGTATCAGAGTTTCAGACAGTCAAGCCTGACAAAAGTTAAAAAATAAAAATGATCCATGTATGTATCAGGACTAGAGTTCTCCGCATATAAGTCCAGAACACAACTTTTGCATCCAAGCGTTGCAATACATATGTAATCCAGAAGCAAATAAATAGAAAGAGACCACGGTCTAGAAATTCAAGTCATTAATAATGGTTCAAACAAAACGATCATTCTAACCGTGGCTAAGAACCTGGAAGGTAACCGAGTTACTAAGTTGACAAGAACCTCACAATTTCACAGAGGTCTAGCCAAGTCACTATTGCTTGTGTCCAATATCTAACTCCGATATCATCAATAAGATAGAAAAATGCACAGTTGCACCATGCGAGTAAGACTTCTAGCGCCCATCTCCCAGTGACTCGGAGAACAAGGGAACATATGGAATATAAGGAGGCTTACAATCCCATCCAAGTTTCCTTATTTTACGCAACTCCCTGGAATCCATGTCATATGACATTAGCGTCTTTTTCCACCCACAGATCATGAAAATCATATTGTGTTGTGGGTGGATTGAGATAAGGCTGTAATCCTCCCCCAACGATGAATACTCTTCTCCAAATAGTCGTGAGTGGCTGACCTTGTGCTTCAAGATCCAATTTTCACTATTGTAATCCTCAAGAACCCAGATTGATAGCTTAGAAGCCTCTGTGAGCATAATGCAATTGTCCTCGTGATAGATAAATATCATTGGGTTTACCCTTATGTTGTGGTGCCACAGGAGTAGGGATGACCCTCCAGTTATTTCCCTCCAAGTCAACGGCTATAACCCGTTTACCAAACGCAGACATATACAACATCCCTGCAAGAAAGACGGGTCTTGAATTGGTAGGTACATCAGCTCGATAGCCCATCCAAACGGCATCCCTATAAATCCAAACTCCAGTTTCGGACGAGTAGAACCCTCTTGGAAATTAAATAAATCATCATCATCATCAGGAGCATCCTCATGCATAACAAACTTAGGCACAAACACAAACACATTAAAGTGGGAGGAGACAGCCGGGTCGAACCCCAAACGAGCAGCGATCACCTTGCCCTGCTTGTTGGACCAGATGGAGCTAGGCACGACTAACCATTTGTGTGTAGCGGGGTTGCACACAATGTAATCCACTGTTTTTGGTTTAGTCCCCTTCCACCAGCGGCAGAGAAGGAGGCCATTGCAGCAGTCCAAGATGGAGCACGGTTTTTTGTAGATCGAGCTACCTGGTACCCTATATCAGGGCCGTCCAGAATTGACTATGATGCATTGAGATATGTGCAAAAGTTTGAATAGCTGCAGCTTTGTTAGGACATAATACACTGGCAGGATACACTGGTCATGAGGTGACAGGACATCTGCCCCCTGACCGCATGCTGTCTCTCTCACATGCAGCCTCATGCCGTCTCTTTTCCCACACATGCAGCCTCTGACACAGTAATAGCCCCGCATGCCTATCCACTGTTGATGATAGAGACAAGGCACAACTGCGTAAAACAAAACCTGAATCTCAAATGAACAGGTCCCTCTCTCTCACCGTTTGTTCTCTTGAAAGCTGCTCTCCCCCTCTCTCTCTACTTCCCCTTCCTTTTTCTCTCTCTGACTCTCTCAAACCTCTCACGGCCACTCTCACTCTTCCTTTCTCGACCAACATGTAGAACTTTTTCAGAAGTTGCATCCAAAAGTCAAGAGAGAGAACTGCATGTGAAGCTTTTCCAAAGATATTTTGTGAGAGATTTTTCACAAGCTGCATGCAACATTAACGGAGAGAAAGAGAGCATGCAAAGTTCAAGAGGGAGATAGAAATGTTGAGGTATTCTACAGAATTTTAGAGTTGACCGATGAGTGTACTACAGGAACTTGACCTGACGCATCTATCAATAAAAGTAGCCTTCATGTTTGCTAATTTTCTGTAAAACTGATTTAATGTGCAGTTCTTGAGGATGTAACCCAGGCAGTATCGGTAGGAGTACTAATTAGCATGCGCTATATGCTCTTCACGTGTGTACAGTGCGCGGATGTTGACTACATTATGCAGGCTGCAGGTGCCTGTGCGGCCTAAGCTGACCACTGTGCGCATGCAGAGTGGACGCTGTATGGCTCTGCTAATTGCCTACGTTAATGAGCCTGACGCCGTCAGAAGGTGGACTCATGATGCATTCAGCCACACGGATCACGAAGTGAACAAACGGCCAGGATAGAGGGTACCGGGAAGCTCGTCCTACGCCACAACTTTCCGGTCCAAGATGTCGAGGTCAAGGCTCGCGAAATTGGGAAGGAAATAGAAGGACGGAGAGACCCGAGGGTAGCTTCCCCCTGAAGCATTGGTGAAACAGCGAACCCTCTCAGGGAAGCGTTCTGGGTTGTCGGCTTCGTGGAAGAAGCCGACCAGTGTCTGTGGCAGCTTCTTACGGTGGTCGCGGTTGGATGATAGACGGTCCACATGTGGTTTTGCGGTTTTCTTTGGACCTAATCTTATTTCATGGTGTGCAAAGAAACAGGCAACCGTCTCTACTGAGGCGGACTACAAGGCAATGGCAAACGCAACAGCAGAAATCATATGGGTAAAGTCTATGCTCAAGGAGCTTGGGATATGTTACATACAAACTCCATGTCTTTGGTCTGACAATCTTGGTTCCACATATCTCTCTTCTAACCCTATCTTTCATGCTAGAACTAAGCATACTGAGATTATCACTTTGTTCGAGAAAGGGTTGCAAGCAAGGAATTGGAGATTCGGTTTGTTTCTTCAAAATATCAAGTTGCAGATGGTTTCACAAAGGCCTTGGCTACAGGACCATTT